>NC_083321.1:47880228-48024228 GCF_963455315.2 Globicephala melas | reverse complement strand
CATACACACAGGCACACTCACTCACACCCCCTCCCTCTCACGGACACAGACAAACCACTTTCACCCCTGCACAGACTCACGCTGGCAGGCCCGCGCACACACTTGCAGACGCACCCACACGCCGGCATGCTCTCACACACACTGTTGGGGCACTCGTGGTCAGCTCTGTGGCTGCAGCTGTGACCTCGAGGTCCCTGGGGCCTGTCTGGACTATGCTTCATCACTTCCTGCTCCAGGGCTTCTAGTTCCAAACTCGAACTCCAGACTCTCTCCCGAGACTGTCTCATCCCCTCTCCAACTCTCTTCTCAGCACCATCTCCCCATCTGTCCACTGTTTCTCACTGCTTCTTCCCCAAGACTTGCTCCTCCTCTCTGTTCCTGTCTCTTTCCCTCTCCAGGTTTGTCCCATCCCTTCCCCCAGACCTGGCCTAAGCCATCCATCTTGTCTCTTTCCTCAATCTGTCCTGCCCCCTACCCAGATCTATCTTCTTTCTCCCCCCAGATTGGTCACATCTCTTCCCCCACCCAGTTCTGCCTTGCTACATGCCCTCACCCTGTCCCGGTCCTGTTACTCTGTCCTCTGGCTCCATCCTGCTCTCCCCCTCTAGCCCCACATCTGGGCCTCTGGAACCACAGCTGGTTCTCATTAGGAGGGGGAGGGGCGAGACTGTTCATTGGGGCCTGCAATGTGATGTCAATCCCCCCCCCCAGCAGGCTGTGCGTCTATAGGACCTGGGAGCAGGGAGAACATGGGAGAGGAAAGAGGTGGGCTGTGGGGGAGCAGTAGGGGGACCATAAGGGAAAGGGTGCTCCAGAAGGAAGCAGAGGAATGGCCCAAGGTGCAGAGGGGAAGCAGGCTGGGGGAGCTGGCACCTCACAGGTCTCCTCCCTCAACTTCCTGTCCCAGAGCCAGGGAGGGACTTAGACCAGAAAGACAACAGGGTGAGGAGGGGGCTGCAAAAGGCAGATTGGCTCAGAAGTGGAGGAAGAAGAGGGTAGCTTTGGTGAGCAAAGGGAGGTGGAGATACAGGGCCAGGCGTAAAGGGGAGAGGAAGAGAGGCGAGAGTTCTCATGGGGGACCACGGGGAGCAAGACTGAGGGAGAGGGAGTGTGTATCGGCAAAGAGTGAGTGGAGTTCATACAGAAAGGGGAGGCAAGTCAGAGACAGGAACAGCTGGGCTGGAGAGGTGGAGGGCAGTAAATAAAGGTGGGAGCTAGGGCTGGGGAGTCGGCGGAAGGGGGTAAAGAGGAGAGGAGGCATTAGTAAGGGAGGAGGGAGGAGAAGGCCGACAAGCTGGCTTCCTTGGATGTCCCCGGGACAACCTCATGGATGGGTGGCCCAGGGCAGTGCCCGGGCCTGGCTCTGTCCCTCCTGAGGACTGGTCTCATTAGGGACCTCAGGGAGAGGCCGGGGATGGATGTGAGCAGAGAAGGCAGAGGGAAGGTTTCTTTTCTGGACTGCTAGTGTGCTGGCAACTCATAGACGGTGCCTTATTTAATCATCTTAGCAACCGTGTGAAGAAGGCATCCCACCTTCCACTGAGGAAACTGGGGCTCGGAGTGAAACAACTGTCCTGAGTTAACACAGCCTTGATTTGATCCCAGGACTATGCACTCCATACTGCCTGAGATTCATGGAGAAGGGAAAGATGAAGCGAGGAAGAAATTTCAGGGGAGAGACCTAGGAAGACAATGGAGGCCTGGAGAAGAGAACCTCTGGGAGGAGGGACACCAAGGACAAGGTGTTTGTAACCCAGGTCAGCAGTAGCGGGACAGAGAGGACACAGAGAAGAAAGATGTGAGGAGGTGAAGTTGACCAGATTTGGCCGCCGACCCTTCAGGAAGGGTGAGGGAATGGAAGGGCTCTAGACTGACTCCAGGGTTCTGGCCTGATTACTACTGTGGTGCCATGAGGACAGCACAGAAGAGAAGCCATCTGGGGGCTTCCTGTTGAGGTCCCCCCATGGAGGTGTCCCAAACACAGCTGGATCTGCAGGTCTGGAGCTCAGGAGAGAGGTCTGGGTTGGAGATGGATTTGGACCAACCAAGGAGTAACTCATAGCCATGGGTATGGAGATCCATCAGGTAGGACATGTAGAGCGAAAAGAGAGTTTAGGACAGAGCCCTGGGGAGCAGTCACATTCAAGGGGCAGACTGAGGAGAGCATTATTCTTCTTGGAGGAGAAAGAGAAGGAGGCCATAGCTCAGAAGTTAAAGGAGGGAGCATTTCAACAAGGATGGAGAGATCGATAGTGTCCAATGCTGATGAAAGGTCCAGAAAGATGAAGACTGAGAAGTGGCCACTGGTTTTAGCAGTCAGGAGGTCATAGTGATCTTGGGGAGAATCGTTTCAGGAGAGTCCTAAGGGAGCAAGCCTCCTGCAATGGGAACTGATAGAGAATCAACTAACAACTAGCCATAGACCAGATGTCAGTATAGATTCATTCATCAACACATGCTTACTGCACTCCTAGAAAATGGAGGCAATGTGTCATGGTGAGGTAGGACCAGACAGTGCTGAAGACATGGACTCTGGGGGCAAACCAACTCTGGGATTTCTCCCCAGCTTCTCACTTGCTAGCTGTGTAATCTTGGGTGTGCCTCTGAAATGCTCAGTGCTTCCATTTCCTCATTTATAAAATAGGGACAGAGACTTCCCTGGTGGTCCAGTGGTTAGGACTTCGCCTTCCAGTGCAGGGGGGGCGGGTTCGACCCCTGGTCAGGGAGCTAGGATCCCACACGCCTCATGGCCAAAAAACAGAAAAACATAAGACAGAAGCAGTATTGTAACAAATTCAATAAAGACTTTAAAAAAATGGTCCACATAAAAAAAATTAGGGACAATAATAATACTACAGTGTACATGTAGTTAGAATAGTGTGTTGCACACAGTCAGCACACATAAGCATGAACACAAAGATGCTTGTATAAGTACACAAGCATGAACTCTTATTACAGTGGTTAAGAAGATGGGCTCTGCTGTCTGACAGACTCGAGTTCAAATTCTGACTCCGCCACTTATAGAGAAATCCTGGGAAAACTGTTTAACCTTTCTAGACCTAAGTTTCTTCTTTTGTAAAATGGGGATTAAAGTGCCTACTTTATATGGTTGATATGAAAGTTAAATGAAAGAATGACAAAAAAACTTAGCACAGTGGCTGGTACACAGTGAAGGCTCAATAAATGTTGGCTGCTATTGCGTGCCAGACACTCACAATAACCCTGGGATAAGTGTTATTCCACAGCTGAGGAGACTGAAGCTCAGACTAGGTAGCAGAGAAACGTCTGGAACATAGCTCTGATGGACTCCAAAGCTAGTGCTTTCTCTTCCACAATATTGCTTCTCTGCTGGAGGGCTTGGAACAGTCTGATAAACGTTCATTAAGTGGCCAGGCAACCGAACAGGGAAGGAGCCTGCGCAGAGCTGTGCTGCGTAGGAGAGTAACTCCAGCAGTACATGCAAGGTGGGTCGGAGTAGGAGGTGATCAGTGACGAGGCAGTTATGAATCCAGGTTGAGGGTCAGGTGGGCATGGTCAGGTGGTTAGAGGGGAAGTGACCAGAGGATGCTTGGAGGTCTCCAGGAGACAAAGGGAAAAATAGGGGAGGTGGGCCCAGGGCATGTGTGTGAAATGATTCACTAATAGATTTATTCAATAAGTACCTATTGAAGACCTACCATGTGCCAAACACCATACTAGGCACTAGAGACATAGCAGTGACCTGGACAGATCGCGTCCCTGCCTTCATGGTGTTCACCGGTCGGGAGGCCTGGGCAGGGATGGGCAGGGCAGGGTGAGGGAGCTACAGTGGTGGGATGAGCAGCAAGGACCTGGTCTTAAGATCTGACTCTCACAAGTACAGTCCGGGCTGCAGAGGAGGCCAGTGAGGCTGGAGCTAGCAGAGAAGCTGGAGACGTAGAGGGAAGAACGAGTCTGGGGAAGCAAGAGGTGGAGGAGAAGGAGAGAGTAGTAGAGGGACTGAGATCTTGGAAGTGAAATGAACTAAGTTAAGAGTTGAGCACTTAATAGTTGTTTTCTTTCTCAATCCTCAGAACAACTCTCTTACCGTTACCTCCATATTCAACTGAGGAAAGGGAAGCTCAGAGAAGCTAAGGTCATCCAGGTGGTAAATGGTGAGGCTGGGAGGTGTGAGGTGTAGCCCCCCTTCCTTTCCTCCCTTTCCTCCTTCCTCACCAAGCGTATGACAGTGTGTTCTAGGCTCTGAGAGGAAACAGCTCCTTCCATGGAGCAGCTTAGACAGAAAAACATAAACAACGGGGCACTCCACTGTGCTAAGCGAACACAGAGGGGCATCCTGACTCAGGCCTGGGGGTTCTAGGTGGACTGCCGGAAGGAGGTGCCCTCTCACCAGGGGACACAGGAACTGAGAAGCCCCTCCTAAGTGGCAGAGGTTGAAATGCCCGGAAGTCAGAGGATTACCTGGAAACACTGACACCGGAGCTGAAGGAAGGGGCAGGCAGCAGGAAACCAGGAAAAAGATGGGATCCAATACCATGAACCCATGGGAGGGGCTTTGTCCAGTGACCTGGACAGATCGCGTCCCTGCCTTCATGGTGTTCACAGGTAGGGAGGCCTGGGCAGGGATGGGCAGGGCAGGGTGAGGGAGCTACAGTGGTGGGCAAAAGGAAAAGGAAGGAGAGGGCACAAGTATCTGGGAAGCTGATACAGGGAGGAGCAGGGGCCTGGGTGCCAGGAGTAGGAGGGCTCAGAGTGGTGTATGTGAGTGGGTGTTCGAGGAAGGAGCAGCCCGCGGCACCTCCAGGGAAGGGGGCCTGGTGGAGCAGAGCAGGTGGAGAGGCACTGTAGTCCTGTGGCCTGATGGCATGTCACAGCTTCCTCGTCTTCCACTCCCTCCAAGAACCCCAACAGGCATGTGGCCCAGTAGATTTGGATCTGCAAATTTCTGGTGTTTGTTAAATATTTGCTAGCTGAATGAAAGGGAAATAAAGTACAATAGGGGAGCGGAAGAGGATCCAGGAAAAGAGAAGTCCAGGTGAAAGAGAGAGAAGAGGAGAGACAGTAGGGTGAGGAAGGACAACTTGTGCACGAGGGGAGTGGAAAATGAACTAAGTTAAGTTCATGAACTAGAGACTTTCTGTCTCTAGTGGGTAAGTGGGCGTGTGTGAAAATGTCTCTACTGTGTGGGCAGCTGAGACCAGGGGTCAGTCTTCTGAAGAGTGAATGAGGGTGAGGGAGGTGCTGTGAGATGCCTCATTCATTGTTCATTGCCAAGCATCTGTAGAGGGGTCCGGGGACACGAAGATGAATAATATACAGCCTTGTCATTAAGGATATCCCAGCCCAGGCAGAGAGACAGAAAGGGAAGAGGTAATGACAACAGTGAGACAAGAGGGTCCCAAGCTTGCCTGGTGGTCAGGAGAGACAGGGTTTGAGACTAGAGCTGAGGATGGGAAGGGGTTATCCAGGAGACAAAGGGAGTAAAAGGCTTTTCAGGCAGTACGTGCAAAGGGCCAGAAGCATGGAAGAATGCAGTGTCTTTGGGGAACTACAAGGAATTCAGTATGGCTGGAACTTGCAATGTGAGGGAGCTATGGAAATGGGAGAGGGTGGGGAGGCTGGGGGAGTCAGGTCATGACAGACCTCCTAAGCCTCCTTAAAGTAGAGATCTCACCCAAGACAGTGGTAGGACACTAAAGAATGCTGAGCAGGGAATGCCGTGGCTGGATTTGCACTTTAGGGAGATCCCTCTTGCCGCAATGAGAAGACTGGATTGGAAGAGGGAAGAGTAGACGTCTAGGGAGACAAGTTAGGAGGCTCTTGAAGTAATTCATGTGAAAAGATGGTGAAGGCAGTAGCTGAGGCCATGGATAAAAGGGGATGGGATATCAGAGACAGCTGGAAAGGAAGTAGAACCAACAGGTCCCAATGACTTTCTGGGTTATGGGACATGTGGAGAAGGGAGTGGCTACGGTTAATTTCTGGGTTTGTAGCTTGATAACTGAGTGGGGATGGTGGTTTGGGGGAGGAAGGAATGAGGAGATCAGGTCTGGACATGTTAAGGGGCTTATGGACTCTATAGTAAAGATCAGGTAGGAAGCAGACCTGCAGGTCTGGGGGTCAGAAGAGAGGTGTGGAAGAGATAGATATTTGGGCGTCATCAGCTTAAACAGATGATAATTAAAGCCCTGGAAATGAATGAGACAGATGACCAAGAGGGGTGTATACAGTGAGACAATAAGAAGGTCCAAGCCAGAACCCTAATAAACAGTAACATTTAGGGGCCACCCAAAGGAGCCCCCAAAGCAGACTGAGAAGGAACAGCCAGGAGGTGCTCTGAAAGAGAGATGCACAGATCCCACCCTACTGTATCATCTGCTTTTTTGCCTGTATCCCTTGCCAAGGGTAGGAATAGAATAGTGTCTCCTATTACAGTATCCCCACCACCTAGCAGTGAGCTCATTAAATACTGACAGAATAAAATAGTGGCAAAGAGAAAAAAACAGTCAACAATGTTGGACCCTGCCAAGAGGTCAAGCAGTTGAGGACTTCTGAAAAGAGCCCCTAAATTTGGCAGGTGAGAGGTCGTGTTCTCTTAGGGAGAGCAGTTACATTGTATGGGGCAGGAGTAAATGGGAAGTGAGGAGCTCTGTGCGGAAGACCCTTGCACAAAATGTGGCAGGGAGGCAAAGTGAGAGAGCGTCTTAGTCAGGTATTACAGGGTTAATACCTGGAGAGGTATTATAACCTAGAAGGTAGGAGAGCCTGGAGGCTCTTCATGTGCTCACAGGAGGAATGGGTACAGAGGGAGAAACTGGACACATGGATAAGACTCAGAGTAATTTGTCAAGTGAGGCCGAAGCGGGTGGGATCCGCAACAGCCGAGGGAATTCAAACGGGATGGCCTCAGTTCTCCGAGTGGCCGACAGACCAGGTGTGTCTGTCATGTCTACTCTTCCTCCCTTTCCTTCAGCCTCCACATCCATTCTGTCACTGAGCCCTTCTGACCCCACTGCCTAAAGAATTCTTGAAACTATCTACTTCCTCGTCCTCTACTGCCACTCCTCCAGTTCAGACCAGCATTATCCCCTCCTGGGTTCCTGCAACAGCCAACCATCCCTTTCTTCCCAGACTCCTCCCTCCAGTCACCACACTGCTGTCAGAGTGGTATTTATAAGACAGATCTGATCCTATCACACCACAGCTTCAAATGATTCGGTGATTTTCAATTATTCTCAGCTTCCATAAGCTTTCATATGGACCTGCAAGAACTGCATGACCTAACTAACCCTTCATTACCTCTCTCAGACTCTGTGACCTGCCCTCACATCATGCTACTAGTGCCAGGCTCACTGGATTGCTTTTTCCCTCAGACATACAATACTTTCTCACATGTGGGCTTTCCATTGCTGCTCCCTAGGCTTGGCATATTTTCCACCCGCTTCACTTCACCTCCACCTCTCCTTTGCTCGGTAGACTCCCTATGTATCTATCAAGCTTAAGTTTAAATGTCACTTCCTTCCAAAAGCCTCTTCTGGTCTCCCTACAAGGGCTCAGGTTTCCCTGCTATGTGCTGCCATGGTACAGCGCTCACCCCATAGCCTGTAAGCTCCATACAGGCAAGGACCATGGCTATTTGGTTCACCCTTGTAATGCCACCACCTACCACACCGCCTGGCACAGAGTAGGTGCTTAATAGGTGTTTGCAGAATAAATGGTCCAGCGAGTTGACTAATTAATCTGCTGAAAACAATGAGGGATATAAGGTAAAGGGATGTGAAAAAATAGAAAAAATTTCATCTATTTATTTATGGAGGGCCCAGTTGAGGGTGCAATTTATAGAAGCGTGAATTTATAGAAGCATAACTTGGTGTGGTTGAGAAATCATTCCAGCTAGGGCTGAGACTTTGTGGGATGGGTGGTCTCAAGGGCAATAATAAAACGGAACAAAGAGTGGCCAAGGAGTGGATGAAGTAATGGTCCTGGGCATATAAACTGGAAGGAGAGCACAAAGCCAGAAAGGGGCAGATTAGGACAAAGCAAAGAGGTCAAGGGCAAGGAGTCATTATGAGGTTGAAAAGTAAGTGGAATGGGAGCAAGGGCATCCGGGAGCTGGAAGGACACTGGAAGCTCTGGGCAGAGTGGAATGTAGGAGTTCAGAATTTTAGAGATGGACCAATTGTACAGAGTGGTCATGGGAGGGGAGAAGGTAACAGGAGCTAAAGAGCTCAAGAAACTGTGAGGCTACACTTGGAGGAACACTTGGAACCATGGCAGTGTATAGGGTGAGGGGAAGACTGATCTAGGTCCCCAAGTTTTCAGGGAACTAGAGGGTAAGCCTAGGAAGTCTATGAGTGAGAAGCCATGGTGTGAGTTATCGTAAGTTAATGGGAGTTTATTCAGCAGTTGGGACAGCTCAGTCTGTGGTGTGTGCAAGACACCTAAAACTGTGTTTCCTATGGGATATACAAACGGGTGTTGGTAAGGGTGACTGCAACACAGCCTCCTGTTAGTGTCAGGTCTCTGAGACACCTGCTATGTACAGGCAGTCCTGATGAAGTATAACCTAGATGATGGGTTGGCTGTGACAGGGTTACCAGTGGATGTATATTGCTGTGGCAGTGTCTCCGGAAAGGTGCTGGCAGCAATGGTGTCTCCCATGGTTTGTGGTGGCCTTGACAATGATCCCGTGGGAATGTGTTGGCTGCACCATTTCTATCGTGGGTGTATGCTGTTCTGAGAGCACCCTCTGTAAATGTGTATTGGCTCTGACAGTGCTTCCGGGGGGTGTGTGATGGCTGTGAAGGCATCTCTTGTGGATGTGTGCTGCCTGCAACTGTGTCCCCTGTGGGTATTTGAGGAGTTGACATAAGCAACAATATTTTTCTGGCCTATGACCCCATGGCTGTGAGCCCGGCCCACGCCACACTGAGCTCATTGTACTTCTAGACCTCCATTTCCCCACCCCCTCCACGTGGGACCAGGCCCGCAGTGACCTCCCTCCGTCCCCTGCACAGGATTCCCATCTAGGCATCCTGGACACAAACTCAACACCAGTCTGGGTGACAGACCTCCAGTTCGGGCTTCGCCTGTCTCTCCTCTGTTTCTCTTTACTTCTCCCCCCTCAGTTTCTTTGTTTCTGTCTCAGTTTGTCTCTGTCACACACCCATCCTCCACATTCTGACACATGGCTCCCACAGAGGCAGGCAACACACACACACACACACACACACACACACACACACACACTCCCTCACAGGGACTGGCTCACCAGACACATACTCACTCTGACCCACACACCCTCGGAGTGACACGCACGTACACACGGCCAAACACACACACACACACAACTCCCCAGTGACACGCACTGACTCACACTAGGCGATGCACTCGCGCTCACATTCACATTCGGAGGAGCACACACACACACCCTGCCTACACCCCCGGCACACTCACGCCGCCACACATCCGACTCGATGACACACGCACACAAAGACCCCCAGGCCCTGCCCCCACGCTCACGTTCACGCTCGTCCTCGTCCCGCAGGCCCAGGCCCCCCCTCCCCCATTGTCTCCGGCTCAGAACAAAGCCCCCGGCTCCGTCGCCGCCACCGCCGCCCAGGAGAGGCCGGCGGCCCGGCGGGTGCGGCCGGACGGGCCGGGCGGCCGCGGGCACTGACCTCCGCGCGGCGCGGGCTCCCTTGCCCGGTCCTGGGGCGCCGTCCGGCGCGGTCAGCCCCCTGGGCAGCGCCCGCCCGCGCGGGGCCTGGGGCCGCGCATCGTCCGCCACCGCTGTCTCCCGGCCAGCGAGCAGCTTCGGGCGGCCGGCCGGCCGTCGGTTCGCGAGCACCCGCCCGTCGGTCGGTCCGTCCGCCGCCGCCGTCGCCGCCGCCGGGGCGCCGCCTCCTACACAGCCGCCCCGAGGAGGAAGCGAGATTCGCCGCCGCGGCCCCGCGCCCCCTCCCCTCCCCTCCCCCGCCCTCCGCGCGGTAACCCGAGCCCCCGCCCCTCCGCCCGCGAGCCCCCGCCCCCGCCCCCACCCGCGCTCCGCGCCGCTGCCCCCCCAGCGCCCGCCAGTCCTCCCTCCGCCCCTAGACTTCCCGGCCCCAGTCCCCGGCCGGATCCGGCCCCAGCGCTGCGCGGTTCCCGCGTCCCCGTTCTCTTCCCTTCTCCTGGTCCAAGCGCCCTGTCCCCTTCTCCCATCCCGTTCTCTACATCCTCTCTCCTCGTCCCCTTCTCCTTCTCGTCCTGCTCTTCCATCTTCTTTCCTACCCCTCATTCCTCCACCGTCCCCTCTTCTCCCTCACTGCCCTAATCTCCCTCCCAACCCTTTTCTCTCCATTCCCCTCTCCCTTCTACCTACCCTCTTCTTCTCGCCCCATCTCCCATCCTTTCCTCTCCAGCCCCTTGTTCCCATCCCTTCTCGATCCTTTCTCCTCAGCCTCTTCTCCACACCGGTTCTCCCCATGTCCTTTGCCTGCCCTTCTCCTTTCCCTGTCTCCCCACCTCTTCTCTTCACCTCTTTTCCCCCAACTCCTTCTCCCTGTCCCTTTCTCCCTGTCTCTTCCCCACATGGCTTTCCCTCCCAGTTTCCTTCTGTCATCCCTCTTTCCTCATCCTCTTCTTCCATATTAATCTTTCCATTCTCTCCTCCTGGTCACTTCTGTTTAACCCATGCTCTTTATTAGTTCTCCTTCCCTCACTTCCTCTTTCATCCCAAAGTTGAGGCTCCAGATGGAGGGTTTTGGAACGAGGAGATTTAGGGATGGTGGTCTCACGCAGGGTATACTCCTCAGAAAAGGAAAGCGAGATGGAAACTAGGCAAGGAGGTGGGAAGGGGCTTGAGGGGCCAACTGGCAGAGAAAATGGAAAGAAGTAAATCAGAGGCAGACAGTATTAAAGAACTGGAAGAGTTTTGATCCCTCCTCTTCTGTCCTTCCTGTGACTGAATATATAGGCTGTGAGTCCAAAGGTATTCTGACTTGAGACATGTGCAAATGGTACAAAGAAATCAGGAACTTCTGGGGTGAGAGAACACACTTTCAGTTAAAGCAGAAGGGAGTGTGATTTGGAAAAAGAGGAGTGAAGAAGAGGCTGGAATCCTTGATAACATCCAGGTTTCTGGCTTGGGCAGCTGGGTGGATGGTGGTGACATTCACTGTGTTGGACAAAAGGAGCAGGAGTTGCTTGCAGGAGGCTGACTTAGAAAGATGATGACTTTCAATTTGGGCTGCTAACTTTGAAGTGTCTGTCGGGTAGGTAGGTCTGCAGCTTAGAAGAGTGGTCTGGGATGGACATAAATATTTGGGAGTCATCTGCAAATACCGTATAAGCTTGAATATAGGGTGAGGTTTTTGCTGTTTTGTTTTTCTAAAATCATCCCAAGGAAAGAGGGAGTAACCTTATATTTGAGTCCTTACAAAGTCTCTCATATTACAGGGTTTGCTCTCATTTACTTTATTTTGAACAACAAACCACTGGATAAAGCAGTATGGTATGGTGACTAAGCTTGTGGACTCTGGGGCCAGACTGCCTGGCTTGGGGTCCAGACCCTGCCATTTACAAGCTGTGTGGCTTTTAAAAAGTTACTTAGCCTGTCTCTGCCTCAGTTTTCTCATCTATAAAGTGGGGCTAAGGGTTAAATTATTTAATATATATAAAGTGCTTCGTACCTGGCATATAGTAAGTGCTCCATAAATGCTAACTAGTTTTACTGTTTGGGCAAGACCCATTAACCTGAAATGTGCTCAACAATGCTATTTTGGATGCCTGTATAGGTAATTTCCCACAGAATCAATAGTCACAGCTTTGATAGCTATTCCTGGTAACAGTCTCACAACTGCAGGTGTTGAATGTTTCTAAATATGCTTTATAAAAAGTGCCTTTAAAAGTAATACTGTAGTACTTGGGAGGGGCTTCTAGGCTGCTGGAAATATTCTCTTTCTTGACCTGAGTGATGTTATATGGATGTTTTACTTTGTGACAATTCATTGAGCCAAACACTTATGACTTGGGCCATTTTCTGTATGAATATTATACTTCAGTAAAAAAAATTAACAATTAAAAAGTTTTTTTTAAAAGGCAAAACATTAAGTGACTTTTAGAGGTCATGAATATATTGCAGGATGCATGCCAAACACCAGCTGCCCTAGAGTGATGCAAATGGGGACCTGTGACTTGGGATACAGTTTCCAATGACTGCATCACAAATGGATTCAAATTGTGCTGTGTCCTCTCCGAAATTCTCCACGTAGACTGAAGAGAAGATCATCTGTTCTGGAAAATAGGTAAGATGGCTGAAAAAGTGACCCTCATAATGAGAAAGATGCTGCTCTGGAGAACTCATGTTAAAAGTATGCATTAAATTGTTTATGGAATTATGAGAATGGAAAGAAAGCCATATTTATAAATCAATATATTATTTATAAATATTTATACTTCATGATGATATGTGAATTTAAATATATGTATAATAAAGTGAATTAACCGATAGAAGTAAACTTTTGGTTGTTTCATCTTCATCCCTGAAGGTATACAGTTTCAGGGTGATCAAAAAGCTTTTTGGATTTTCTCAGTAGGAAAATGAGGAATCACCTTGGGTTTGGGTTGGCTTATATGGGAAATGTGATAAATGGTAAATGAAGCTAAGGGAGTGAATAAGATTTCTCAGGAACAGCATGTACACTGGGAAGAGAAGGGGGCTAGGACAGACCCTAAGAAGCTCCAGCACTTAAAGGTTGAGGAGAGGAGGCACAGCCTTCAAAGGAGAGTGAGAAGGAGTAGCCAGAGAGGGAGAAGAAGGGGAGGAGGCAGTGCCAATGAAGCCAAGGGAAAGCCAAGGGAAGCCATGGGACAGAGAGTGTTCATCAGGGTTGACTGACACAGAGGAGGCCAGGGAGGCAAGGACTGATATGTATCCATTGGATTTGGCCAGAGGGAGACCACTGGTGACCTTGGGGACAACGGGGTGGGTGGAGAGGTCAGGTTGGAAACTAGTCAGCACTCAGTAAAGGAGTGGGGTAGGGTGGAGGGGGGGACTGGAGACATGGAGTAGAGCCTGTTCTTTAAAGAGGCTTGACTACAGGAAAGGAGAGAGATCTATAGCAGGGGGAGGGGACAGGTGTTTTAGGGGGCCAGAGAGTTTTTCAAATAGGAGAACCTAAATTTTCTTACTTCCTTCTATTTACTGAAGACACATATAAGTGGCCAGCTTTATACTTAAGATACATAGCTAGGATATGACTAAGGAGCTCACAGTAAGCTGTGAAGACAGATCTGCACACTGGCACTGGGTAGTATAATGATAGAGGAAAGCATGGGTTTGTGGGCATAGAGAGGATTCTTAATCTAGCCCAGGGGTGGGATGTCAGCAAATGGTGTCACAAAGATGATGCTGGAACTGGATCTTCAAAGATGAGTAGAATCGTAGCAGAGGGAGAAGTTGGAGAAAGGACTTTCAGGCAGAGTAAACAGCACCATGTTCAAAACCACAAGAGCATGAAAGAAAATAGCCTTTGGCCGTGGAGGCTGGTGTACAGGTGGTAAGTGTTGGTGGTTCCTGAGTACATTGACTTGGCTGGAGTGTAAGGCATACGGGCTGGTGCGAAAGGAGAAAACAAGAAGGGTAAATGGGGCCAAATCATGGAGGATATTACCTATCATGCATATAGTCCAGGCTCTGAGGAGCCATTGTAAGGTTTATTTAATAAGGGAAATGGTCAGATTATGTGACATCAGCATCATTTTGGCTTCAATACTAAGGATCAAAGGAAAATAGACAAGAGTCAGTTTCAATTGCCCAGCTTGTAATGAGGATCTAAACTAAGCTAGTGGTCGTGGGATTAGAAAAGAGGAGTAAGATATGAGAGAAGTTACAGAGACTACAATTCTTGGTGGCTGACTAGATGTGAGGAGTGGTGGTGCAGGAGGAGTGTAGTGCAAGA
Organism: Globicephala melas; assembly: GCF_963455315.2. Classification (NCBI taxonomy): domain Eukaryota; kingdom Metazoa; phylum Chordata; class Mammalia; order Artiodactyla; family Delphinidae; genus Globicephala; species Globicephala melas. The sequence goes on along the minus strand of NC_083321.1, from coordinate 48,010,306 downwards.
TGACTTCCATCTTCCTGGGACGTACATTAGTGATGTTACTCATGATGTTTGGGAAGAAAAGGATGAGCAGGTTTGAGAGGAGAGACATACATCTCCTCTCAATGATGATTGAGAACTAAGAGTTCTCAATGAATTTGGTTTTGTACCATAATGAATTTGGTTTTGTACATGATGACTTTAAGATGTATGTGAGATATCCAAATGAAGATGTCTAGGATGTGGTTGAGTATAAAATTTGGAACTCAGGTGAGCTGAGGATAGATATTTTGGAGACATCAGTCTATCAGTCTATAGTGGTTAAGTGGAACCATGAGAATGGATGTTGTCACCTCCAGAGAATATGTAGTGAAAAGAGGGCCTGGGCAGCATTAAGGGTAGATAACAAAAGAAGAGCCATGAAGGGGATTGGGAAGAGCAGCCAATGAGGTAAGAATTGAACAAGAGAGTAGTGCCCAATGTGTTATCATAGAAGCCAAGGAAGGAAACAGCTACTAGAATGAGAGTCGCCAGCAGAGTAAAAATACCACAGTAATATGAAGTCTGATAGGTCTCCATTAGACTTTGAAATTAGGATGTGGCTGATGATCTTAATGATTCAAAGACAGGAGAGGAAGAAGAAAAAAGCTGGAGGCATCACACTTCCTGATTTCAAACTGTATTACACAGCTATAGTAATCAAAACAGTATGATATCTGCATAAAAGCAGACACATAGATCAATGGAACAGAATAGAGAACCCAGAAATAAACCCATGCATATGTGATCAATGTTTTTTTAATATTTAAAAATATATATTTATTTATTTATTTGGCTGCATCAAGTCTTAGTTGTGGCACACGGCATCTTCGTTGCCACGTGCGGGATCTTGTGGGATCTTCATTGCAGCATGTGGGATCTTTTTTTTTTTTTTAATTTTTTTTAGTTGAGGCATGTGAACTCTTAGTTGCGGCATGTGGGATCTAGTTCCCTGACCAGGGATAGAACCCGGGCCCCCTGCATTGGGAGCGTAGAGCCTTAGCCACTGGACCACCAAGTCCCTGTGGTCAATTAATTTTTAACAAAGGTACCAAGAATACAAAATGGGGAGAGGATAGTGTCTTTAATAAATGGTGCTGGGAAAACTGGATATCCATGGGCGAAAGAATGAAACCAGACCCTTATCTGACACCATACTCAAAAATCAACTCAAAGTGGATTAGATTTGAACATTAGGACCTGGAACGATAAAACTCCTAGGAGAACTTCAACATAGGGGGTAAGCTGCTTGACATTGGTCTTGGCAATTACTTTTTTGGATTTGACACTAAAAGCAAAGGGAACAAAAGCAAAAATTAACAAGTGGGGCCACATCAAACTGAGAATCTTCTGCATATCAAAGGAGACTGTCAACAAAATGAAAAGGCAACCTATGGAAGGGGAGAAAATATTTGCAAACTACGTATCAGCTAAGGGGTTAATATCCAAAATATACAAGGAACTCATACAACTCAAGAGCAAAACACCAAATAACCCAATTTAAAAATAGGCAAGGGATCTTAATAGATCTTTTTCCAAAGAAAATATACAAATGTCCAATAGGCACATGAAAAGTTGTTCAACATCACTAATCATCACGAAAACGCAAATCAAAACCACAATTAGATATCACCTTATACCTGTTAGGATTGCTGTTATCAAAAAAAAAGACATAAAAAATGCTGGCAAGGATGTGGAGAAACAGTGAACCCTTGGACACCGCTGGTGGCGATGTAAACTGGTACAGCCACTATGGCAAACATTATGGAGATTCCTCAAGAAATTTTAAAATAGAACTACCATATGATCCAGCAATTCTGCTTCTGGGTATATCCAAAGTAAATGAAATCACTCTCAAAGAGATATCTGCACCTCATGTCCATTGCAGCATTATTCACAAAAGCCAAGACATGGAAACAACCTAAGTGTCCGTTGATGGACAGATGAATAAATAATATTCATTTATGCTGAATATAAGAAAGAATATAAATATTCTTTCCAGAATAAAGAAAGGATGCTAGTGAGACAGGAGGGTGAAGAACTACTACTCAGTGAGTGCAGCAAGGAAAGAGAGAAAGGATGGGTAACAGGAGGCTGAGAGGAGGAGTGGGGAAGGGAAGGATTGAGGAACAGTTGCTGAGAAGTAAGCAGTGGGACCTCGTTTAACACCGCAGGTAAAGAGCTGAGGGACAGGCAATGGCTAATGGAGCAAGGTCCCAGAGGAGAGAGGAGGGTCTGAGGAATTAACCATGGCTACAGGAAGGAATTGGTTTTTAACCTAGAGAGGTACCTCCTCCTTCAAGACTGAAAGGGAAGATGGGTGAGGATGCAGATAAGTGCATGCATGAGGGTATGATGGCAGTGCAGAAGGAGGATGGACAGGGTGGGAATTTGAGGCCATCATACCTGGTGATCCCATTCTCTCTGGAGAAGAGTTGGAGTTTGTGAAAAATGGGGCTTGAGGGAGGCAGTATGTTAGTGATTTTGAGGGAAGTGTTAAAGGAATGGAGACACTGTTAAGAGGAATGATGGCTGGTGGCCTTACAGGCTTAAAGGACCATGGAGTTGAGGATGCTGGTGAGAGAACAAAGGGTACAGGCACAGCTATACTAAAGTCTTTGATGAAAAAGAAAGGTCATTTCATGACAACACTGAGGAGGGTAGAGGCTTGAATAACAAGATGGTATGATTCTCAAAGACTTGGGGGAGGTGTGGAAAAGTACTTATGTGTGTTTGGGCCCTAGGGAGCCCCAAGAGTGGAAACAACTTCTCACTCCTCCCTAGACTTGTGGCAGAATGTGAAGAAATGATGTACTTAAACAAAGCCAACTCTGTTAGAGGAAGTGGAGACTCGGGGGTGTATAATGGGGCTGAGAATTTAGGGGTTTCAGAACAGGAAAGATTGGGAGGAGAGTCCACGATGGAAAGGGCTAAACTCCGGGAAGCAGTGGAAGGACAAATTAACCAGGGGCAAGGAAGGACAGATGAATGTGGGGAAGATCGAATGGAAAAGGAAAGATGACCCCAAAGGCCTGCCTTGTAAATGATGCTCCTGAGTGACAAGGATGGGAGGCTAACAATTCTCACTGGCTCTGTTATCCAATTGTTCCTTCTTAGTGCGTGAGGAGGCACCGGGCAGCATCATTGCTTGGTTGCAGACTGCTCTGAGACTGAGCCCCCGTTCAAATGCTCATGAGAGACCACAGTCATTAGCACTCTTCAGTAGAGCCCAGCCCTGGAGAAAGTGAGAAGGAGTATTTAAAAAAATGGCCAGAGTCCAGCACTGTTTGAGCTGGGATCTTCCAAGACCAAGTATGTTTTCCCGGCTCTGAAGGATTTCAATTCCCTGCAGAGACTCTAGGAAAGAAAAAAGGAGACTCTCAATTCTCTCCCACAGGGCAGGAGCCAGAGAAGGCAGAACCAGATGGAATCTAGAACACAGGTGGAGGGATTAAATGTGGAGAAGAGGAAGGACTCCTATCCTCTGGGATAGGAAGTAAGAAGAGCCAGTTCTCTGAATTTCAGTTCACAGAATGATCAATTTGCTGAAATTCACCAATTTTCTCAATTTACCAAAATTTTGTTTCTTTTAATTATGTGTAAAGTTTACAACAATTGCATGGTTGTATGGATTTTAACTACTTTTGAACATTTCTACAAATTAGCAGTTGACTCATTTGAAGTGTAGTTTAGCTCAGTTTTAGTTTTAATTTATTTGCTGTTTCACTGAAGTCATTTTGCCATGGCTGGCCAAAGTTCAGTGTAATCTAAAATTTTCCTTACTTTGAATCTAAACTTTTGAGAATGAGAAGTTCTTGTGTATTTTGTTCTACAAGTGTTGTGCAATGACTCAAATGTCAAATATAAACAATCTTGCGGGGGGCGGGGTTCTCTCTTTCAAAACATTTTCAATCTAATAATTTTCCTTTTTAAAAACACTTTTTTGTGCACTTATAATTTTAATAGGAATATAGATATGGGCTGAAATATGGCCATACTGTATTTCCATACTGGTTGGTAAATGGAATTAATAGTTACTACAGTAAGTGATAAAATTAATTATATAAGTTCATTAGTTCAAAATAATTGTTCTAAGATCTCATGATGACCATTGATGAATGGGCCTCCTGCCATAGTGACATCGAAGAAACATTTGTAGAATTTCTGCCTGTCCCCTTCATGTCACAATAGGATGACTGTAGGAATATCTCTGCTTATTCTTATCCTTGATTATGTAGTTGCTACTACTTCTAAATAAAGTTTTTACTTTAATTTTATTTGTTTGTTTAAGTAACAGTTTTATTGAGATACAATTTATATACCATAAAGTTCATCCTTTTAAACTGTATAGTTCACAGTGGTTTTTAGTATATTCACAGTTGTATATCCATCAACCACAATCAAATTCCAGAATGTTTTCATTGTTCCAAAAGAAACCCCATACTCATTAGCAGTTACTCCCCATTTCCTTCTCCCTTCAGCCCCTGGCAACTAATAATCTGTTTTCTGTTTCTGTGGATTTGCTTGTTTTGGGTATTTCTTATAAATGGAATCATACAATAGGTAGCCTTTTGTGTCTGGCTTCTTTCACTTATCCTATTTTTGAAGTTCATCTATGTTGTAGAATACATCAGTATTTCATTCTTTTTTATGACAGAATAATATTCCATTCTATGGATATATCACATTCTGTTTATTCATTCTTCAGTTGATGGACATTTAGATTTTTTGCCCTTTTTGGCTATTATGAATAATGCTGCTGTGAACATTTGCATACAAGTTTTTGTGTAGACGTACTTTTTCAATATCCTTGGGTATATACCTAGGAGTGGAATTGCTGGTATGATACACATTGTAACTATGTATTATAAACTATGTTCACCATTTTGAGGAAATATTTGAGGAAATGTGGCCAAACTTTCCTACAGCAACTTCACCATTTTACCTTTCTACCAGGAGTGTATGAGGGTTCCAATTTCTCTACATCCTTGCCAACACTTGTTATTGTTTATCTTTTTTATTATAATCATCTTAGCGGGTATGAAGTGGTATCTCATTGTGGTTTTGATTTGCATTTCTCTAATGACTAATGATGTTCAGCCTCTCTTTGTATGCTTATTGGCTATTGTGTAACTTCTTCTCTGGCTTCTTTCAAGATTTTCTATGTCTTTTATTTTCTGTGGTTTGAATATTTTCTGTAGTTTAAATATTCTGCAGTTTTGTACACCTAGGTGTAGATTTTTTCAGTGTCTATTTTGATGTCTTCTGAGCTTTCTGGATCTGTGGTTTGGTGTCTGTCATTAATTTCAGAAAATTCTCAGTGATTATTACTTCAAATGTTTCTTCTGTTTCTCTCTCTCTTTCTTCTCCTCTGGTATTCCCATTACATACATTTTGTTATTGTTTCACAGTTCTTGTTATTGTCCCACAGTTCTTGGATATTCTGTTCCTTAAATAATTATCTTATTTTCTTTTAAAAACTTTTTTAAATTGAATGATTCTTTAAATTCTGTAGCGCTTTAAATTTTCAAGTTTCACACACGATTTCATATAATCACATTAAATAACCCTTTTTTTCCCCACCCCTACGTTTCCCCTTCTCCCTCTCATTTTCCTTTTGTTGCTTGTGTTTTTGGCATTCTATCTAAGAAATCATCATCTAATCCAAGGACAAGATTTACTGCTATTTTTTTTAACAGTTTTATAGTTTTAGCTCTTTTTTAGGTCTATGATCCATTTGAATTAATTTTTGTATGTGGTGTGAGGTAGCGGTCCAACCTTAATTTTTTACATGTGGATAGCTGGTTCTATCATTATTTGTTAAAAAGACTTGTCTTTCCTTATTTGATTTTCTTGTCATCCTTGTTAAGAAAAAAATCACTATAATTCTAAGGGTTTATTTCTGACCTCTCAATTCTGTTTCCTTGATCTACATGTCTGTCCTTATGCCAGTACCACACAGTCTTGATTACTTTGTAGAAGTTTTAAAATGAGGAAGTATGAGTCCTCCCACTTTGTTCTTTTTCAAGATTATTTTGTGTGGCTATTCTGAGTCTCTTGAATTTCCATATGAATTTTATTATTTCTGCAAAAAAAAAAAAGCCGCATGACTTTGATAGGGATGGTGTTGAATCTCTAAATCAATTTGGGGAGTATCTGCACCTTAACAAATATTAAGTCTTCAAATCCATGAACATGTGTTATCTTTACATTATTTAGGCGTTTTACATTTTCTCTCAATAATCTTTTGTAGTTTTCAGTGTGTGAGTCTTGTACTTCTTTTGTTAAATTTATTCCTAAACATTTTATTCTTTTTGATGCTATTATAAATGGAATTGTTTTCTTAATTTATTTTTCGGATCGTTCTTTGCTCGTGTGTAGAAATATAATTGATTTTTGTATACTGATTGATTTCAGAATGGTAACCAACCTTGTATTTCTGGTGTAAAGCGCACTTGGTCCTAGTGTATAATTCTTTTTTTATGTTGTTGGATACAGTTTGCTAGTATTCTGTTGGCAAATTTTGCAACAATTATTCATAAGGGATATTGATCTTCTCTTGCAATGTCTTTTTCTGGTTTTAGTATCATGGTAATAATGGCTTCACAGAATGAGTTAGTGCTGTTCTTAACTTTGTTTACTTCCTAGATTTTTTTATCAGCTTGATCAAATGAGTATTATATATTCATTTTAGGCATCTGAATCCTAAGTTTCTGATATGAGTATCACACACAAAAGTGACATTCAACAGAGTTTGATTGAAATCTGGTTATACAACAGACCGAATGAGAAGACTCTGGTTAAACTAAAACTAAACTAAATCAAGCTGAAATTAATTGAAAACTAAAACTAAAAAAAAAACAACCAAAAGAAAAAAGAGTGAATCCATAAGGTTATTAAATCTTTCCACACAACACAATTTCTATAAATTTTATACATTATTGATAGAAACAAATTTTTGGTGAGTTGATAACTCTACCAAATAGGTTTTGGTGCTCAAAACTAACAATTTTTTTTTTTTTGCGGTACGCGGGCCTCTCACTGTTGTGGACTCTCCCGTTGCAGAGCACAGGCTCCAGACGCGCTGGCTCAGTGGCCATGGCTCACGGGCCTAGTTGCTCCGTGGCATGTGGGATCTTCCCAGACCAGGGCATGAACCCGTGTCCCCTGCATTGGCAGGTGGACTCTCAACCACTGCGCCACCAGGGAAACCCTAAAACCAACAATTTTTAAACTTGATAACTTTGGAAAATTTGATGAATTGAGCTTTTGGGAGCATGGTCATTGGATGAACTGTCTTCAATGAATAGATTTTCAACTTATTGCCTAGTTCTCAGATATAGATAAAGATCAGGAGGGTAGGGAATTGAGAAGACCATGCCTACAGACTCCTTTTTTTTTTCTGGGAAGTAGGAGGTGAAGTTAAGTGCTTATACTAAGAGATGAAGATGATACAAAGAGTTTAAGAAAAGTGGAGAAAGTTTACAGGGGTCAAAGAGATGGTAGGATTGAGCAATCCAGGCTTGTTGTGTTCAGGGCCTGATTCTGTTGATCCCAGTGCCAGTGGTTGTGTGCTATTGTTTGTTCCTGAGAGCTCTTAGTGATGAGGGCACAGGAGTAGAGAAATCTGGTAATTAATAAGTGGGTGGGAGAGAAAGACATGGGGTTGAGTAGGGGCTGCCATGAGAACAGATGAAGTTGGATCATGATATCCAGGCTGGGTTGAAAAGGAAGAAAGGCCCGGTATATACAGGGAGCAATGAGTTCAGAGGACTAGAGTTTCTAGAGTTTGAAAATTTGATATATGTGCAAAGGGAGATCCAGAGGCAAGAAGCTGGGTTTAGAGAGTGAGATTCTGGAGGATAAAGCTTCAGGGCTAAAGTAGATCTGGTCATGAAAGGGTCAAAGGCCTGGTAAACAGAGCACGCTGGATTGATGGGCTTCAGTAGGAGAGAACAATAAAGAACTATGGGGCCAGAGTCTTTTTTTTTTAATAAAATTTTAAAAATTTTATTTATTTATTTATTTATTGGCTGCATTGGGTCTTTGTTGCTGAGCATGGGTTTTCTCTAGTTGCAGCGAGTGGGGGCTACTCTTCGTTGTAGTGCATGGGCTTCTTATTGTGGTGGCTTCTCTTGTTGTGGAGCACGGGCTCTAGGCACACAGGCTTCAGTAGTTGCAGCACACGGGCTCAGTAGTTGCAGCATGCAGGCCCTAGAACGCGCGGGCTTCAGTAGTTGTGGCATGTGGGCCCAGTGGTTGTGGCACACGGGCTTAGTTGCTCTGCGGCATGTGGGATCTTCCCAGACCAGGGATCGAACCTGTGTCCCCTGCATTGGCAGGCTGATTCTTAACCACTGTGCCGGCAGGGAAGTCCAAGGGGCAGAGTGTTGAATGGGGCATCCAAGGTTGGGATGGTGAGTAAGACTCTGGGCCTAAGACTTGAATGAATGTGTGAGTGATCAGAAGCTGTCTTCCCCCACCTTCACCCCCCGTCAGCCTGGCATGAATGGCCCAGTCTGTTATAAAAAAGACAGATGTGGGGTAGGGTTCTTAGTGTTACAAAACCCCTCCAGAATTTTGACTTTTCCTGTACTTGCTTTTATCTCTGCTAGCTCCATGTTGACTTCTCAGTCATGTTCGGAATTCCTGATATTTTGTCTGTCTGCTGTAGCCCATCCTGTTAGGTCTGAGACTGACGGAATTTAACGATTCATTTTGTGACTAGCTCTGGGCTATACACTGTGTATGTTTTCTCCTCAAAGGCAGACACGTTCAAACTGCAAGCTTGCCAACTGACTTCCTGTACGTTGGGCCAGCAGGTGCTTTAGGCATCCTGTAGCAGCTAAGGCCAAGAACATCAGGAGGAGGTGGTCAACCAAGGTCTTGAGTCTCCAGAGAAAAGAGGCTTTACATAAAGGTGGAAGAGCCATGGAAGCCACAGTGGCAAACGACAAAGCTCTCTTCCATCCCCTTTGCCCTCAACACAAGATTTTGGACTTTTCCCTCAAACCTATATAAACCCTTAAGTGTCTTATCTCCATAACTAAGGCCTGTCTTATCTCCATAACTAAGGCCATAATAAGTACTCATTATAAAATTGTCTTAGTCTGTTTGGGCTGTTATTACAAAATACTGCAGACTGGGTAATTTATAAACAATAGAAATTTATTTCTCATAGTTCTGGAGGATGGAAAGTCCAAGATCGAGGTACTAGCATGGCTGCGTTCTGGTGAGGACCCTCGTGCAGGTTCACAGCCAGCACCTTCTCACTGTGCCCTCTCATGGTGCAGGGAGCAAGAGATCTCTGTGGGGTCTCCTTTATAAGAACAATATTCCCATTTGTGAGGCTTCCACCCTCATGACCTAAGCACCTTCCAAAGGCCCCACCTCCCAATACCATCAAATTGGGCATTAGGATTTCAGCATATGAATCTGGGTAGGGGTGTGACACAAACATTCAGACCATAGCAAAAAATAAATACATTAATCTTCAAAATTCATTTTTTTTTTTTTTCCGGTACGCGGGCCTCTCACTGTTGCGGCCTCTCCCGTTGCGGAGCACAGGCTCCGGACGCACAGGCTCAGCGGCCATGGCTCACGGGCCCAGCCGCTCCGCGGCATGTGGGATCTTCCCAGACCGGGGCACGAACCCGTGTCCCCTGCGTCGGCAGGCGGACTCTCAACCACTGCGCCACCAGGGAAGCCCCCAAATTCACTTTTTAAATCTCCTTTCCTCTCAAGTTGCTGCCGTATCTTCTCTTTTCATTGTCACCAAACTTTTCCAGTTGTCTTTATAGTTTCTGCTTTTGCCCCTCTCAAGAGACTGCTCCATTAGAGGCCAACAGTGAACATCCTAACTTTTAAGTCCAATGGCCAAAGATACTCATTAAACCACTATTCTGGAGCCTGGCCAACATTAGTTTCTAAGAATACAAAAATCATCTAGTGTCTGTCCTTAGGACCTCAGAATCTGAGGGAGATGTTTTTGACCCCACCTCCCTTGGATTTTGAGACACCAGTGTTCTAGCTGTAGTCCTTCTTTTCACCCTCCTCCGAGGGCTTCTCTTTTTTTCTGTCTGGCCTTTGAATATTGGCTCTATCCTTTTTCTTTTACTTTTACTCTATATTTTTTGTCTGGGAAATCTCATCTAGTCCAATTGCTTCAATTTCCTCCTATGTGTGAATAGCACATCTGTATTGCTGGCTTACCTATATCCTTTGAGCTCCAGAACAACTGTTCACAAGACAACTCTGTAACATGAATACGTTTACAACAAAGCTCATCACAGAATCTCAGACCTGCTTCTCCTCTGCTATCCTCATTCTCTGTGAATGGAATTACTTCATCCAACTGCCCAAGTAGAAACTTGGTATCGTGCTTGACTCTTAACTTCTTCCTCTACCTCGTGTAGTCACACACGATGTCTAGTCTATTCTATCTCCTGTATATCTGTTTGGTCTGTTGGCTTCTCTCCTTCCCCCCTGCTTCTGGCCTAGTCTAGCCTTCTCTCAACTCCCCTTGGATTCCTTAACTAGCCTCCTATTCGGTTTCCTTGCTTCTAGTCTTGGCCCCTAACCCATCTTCCGGTCTGATGGAAGAATGATATTTCTGAATTGTAAATCTGATCCCTTTTCTCTCCATTTAAAAATCCTTCAGTGGCTTCCCCTGGTCTTCAGGATAAAATCCAAGCACTTTATCATGTCTTACAGGGTGCTTTGTAACCTGATCTTGCCTGGCTTTCCTGCTTCATTTCCTCCACTTCTTCCTCAAAACTAAATCCCAGCTGTACCAAATTACTTACTTGGAATTTCTCAACCACTCCATTCTGTTTCATAATTCAGTGCACTTCTACCTGCAGAGCTTGCTGCCTGGAATGCCCTCCCAGAGGACCTCTCTACCCAAAGCTTGATGAATGCTTATTCATTCTTCAAGATGCAGCCCTAGCATTGTTTCCTTTGAAAAGTTCCTTATGACCTCCTCCTTTCTTGGTACTCCAGTATGCCTTGTGCACACCACTTTCTTAGCTACCTGTCTTACTATCTTACACTTATTCATGACCTGTCTCTCCAACTGGCCTGATGGCCCCAGGAGTCATCCCTGTATTCTCTATACTAGCACAGTGCTTTGAATGAAAAAGGACTATGCTTGCTAAATTCATTTGATAATTATTTTTTGAGTGTCTCTTATGTACAAGGAAGACACTGTACTGGGTACTGTGATGAATTTTGCAGGTTCTCTTTCCTCTCTGTAAGGCAATTTCTCAGTCTCCTTCATAGATTCTGCATCCTGTCTGTCCTCTAATGTCTGACCTCAGTCTCCTTTCCCTCTACATATACACTCTGAGTCATCCCATCCATTTCCTTAGCTTTAATTGCCAAGAACTCCCAAATCTCTTTTCCCGGCGAAGAACTCTTTCCTAATCTCCACATGCTCCCAGGGATCTCAAACTCAGCACATACAAAACTGAACTATTTTTCCTTTCTTTTGTTCCTTTTGGGATAAAAGGAAAAGATAACTGTAGGAAAGCTTCTGAGACCATTTTAAGGAGAAGTTAGAAATTAAGTCAGAACAATGGCATTGAGTTTTCAGTGACATCTCTAGGTACAGCGTTTGCATTTTCATCTCCTTGAAGTGAATAGCAGTAAAACTTTAATGCTGTGCTTCCCATGCTGGGCTACACGGTGGTATGCCAAGGCATATGTGAAGCCACAGCGTAAACAAGGCTCATCTTCTTAGAGCTTAGAGCATCAATTTTGATAGAATTGTGTGTGTATGTATGTGTGCAATGTACAATATTTAACTTGCAAGAACTAAAAACATTACTTTTATATTAAACAGATATACTGTGGAACAGAATGCAAAATATCAGAAAAGGTGAAACTTCTTTCCTCAAAATATAAGCACACAGACCATTTTTATTATTAGGGTATCTCAAATTTAACTACCGAATTCATGTCCCTGAGTCAGAGAGCTACAATATGGCCCCACATTTAAGGGCACGGACAGGAAAACCTTAAGGGTACAGACGTTACTCAGTAGTGAACAATGGGGAATCAGTGTTGCAGGAAGTTCATTTTCAGATGAAGTAAGAGGAAACTGGGGAAGGGAGGAGTTAGTAAACCTAAAATGCAGAGCTAGGCTGAAGAACTCAGTACAACAGACATTTATAGACGCCTATTTTGTTCCATGTTCTCTACTGGGTAGCCCAAGAGTTGATTAGGTATGTCCCCTACCCTCTAGGAATAAATCAGCTAGTTATGGGTGCTGAACAATGTAATTGTGCCATTGCTACAATGATGTACGTGTGAAACTGGACCACTGGAAAAGTCCCTAACTTAGCTTGCAGAATTCAGTGAATACTTCTCAGAAGAGGCATCAGATCAGCTTTTGGCTATGTCTTGGAAAATGTATAGGTATTTTCTGTCTGTAGGTAGGTTAGAAATATTTCAGGAAATTGAAATATGAAATGTGTGGGAAATGAATTAGACACATGCTTACATTCATGACTGTCATTATGAACACTTAAATCCCTGGAGAGGAAGGAGCCCATTTCTTCAGTCTTGGTATACTCAGCAGGGTAGCTTAGCACTGTCCCTGCACACAGTACCATGTTTATGGTTTTATACAGTTAAGCCAGGGAGCTGACTATGTCATAAACATGTAGCTTACTCCTCCTCATTTAATAAACATATATTGAATCAGGTCCAGTGGTAGGTATAGAGTTACCCAGAAGAATGAGTCCCAGTTCCTGGCTTTGGGAGCTCAGTTGAGTGAAGGCATCAGTCAAGCAGACAGGCTACTGTAGTAGAGTGTAATGAATGCTTTGACAGACATATGACCCAAGGGCTATTACTGCACCCAGGAATGGACCTAGCCCCATCTGGAGGATGATGTGGAATTTGGAGAAGGCCTCAAAGCAGTGACTTTGAGTAGAGATTTGAACGACGTGTAGGAGGTAATTTGAAACAGGGCAAGCACAATAGTAAAGGCACCATCATGCAAAAAGGTATGATATATTCAGAGAATAACAAGTTAATTTCCTGTGAAGGGTGGTAGCAGGTAATGGTAGGAGACGAGCCTGAGAGGTGACTGAGACCAGGCCATAGATGGCCTTTGTGCCATGATAGAAGCCTGGATTTTATCCAGCAAAGGTAATGGTGAATCACTGTAATGCTGGTTTAGATCAGTGTTTCTCAGAGAAGGTAGTAAAACATTAGTGAGTTGTAAAATCAACTTAGTGAATTGGGGCCATCATTTTAAAAAAGTAAACTAGAAGAGTAGACAATATCGATGCACATGATATTTGTACAAATAAATAATGTTTTGTGACGCTTTTGTTTCAATTATATATATACATGTCATTTCGTGTTCTGATGTGTTTTTTGATCTGTGGGTCATAGTAAAAAAAAATTGGGGAAACAATAAAGATTCAACAGTACAAAATAATTTACCAGATTACTTTCAGTAGAAATTAACAGAAAACTCAGGCACAAATGGGAGTAGTCACTAAAGATTCTTACTATATAGTATCTTTTAGTTGTTCTGACCTGCCACTCTAAGTGTCATCTTCAGCCTAGAGCCAGTTCCCTGTGTTTATCAGAATAACAAGCAATCTTAGTCTTATCTAGCAGAGTTGAGCCTGGATTCTCATTGCCTCAAATTATTTAAGGCCTGTCCATCCCTGAATCCATCAATAGCTAGGGGATGGAAGTAGCAGGACTGCCTTAAACTAACCTGGGGTGGATGTTTGGGAATTAACCCACTGCAGGGAATTGTAATGCAATGTGGTAAATCCAGTGCATTATGGGAATACCATAGTGGCACCTAGGGTCACAAAGTAATGAACTTAGGTGTGGAGATGGTCAGAGCAGTCATCCAGGAGATGCCAAAAGTTTGTGTACAAGGCAGGTAGGTAAAAGGGGGAGGGTTTTCTGGGTGGTAGATGAACAGAAGGTGTTAGGAAAAGACCTGCATAGGGAAACAGTCAAAATAAGGCCTTCCAAGCCTCTGGAGCATAAAATTAGAGGCAAGGGAAGAAGTTGGAGCAACGAGCAGGTGCCTACTCACCGAGGCGAGTCATGGTAAGGAATCTGGACTCTCCCTACAGGAAGAGAAGAGCCACTGGAGATCAAGCAGAGAATTAAGATAGCAAATTCCTATCACCATGGCTGCAGTGGGGAGGAAGGCAAGTTAGGAAGTTATATTTCTGGGGGCCAGGAGGAAAAGCTGTGAGAGTCCAGACATAACTCACCTGTTACCGTTACTTAAAGATGTGGTTTTAATTTTAAGGAAAGAGCTTTCTCTAGGAGTCAAGGATGACTCTAAGACATCTGGCTGAGGTGAATGTTCGTACCAAAAAGATAAAAAGAGGGCAAATTTTTTTAGAGAAGCATTCAGAGTTGTAGGTTTATTCAATAAATGTTTTGAGGGCTTGCCTGGTGGCGCAGTGGTTGAGAGTCCACCTGCCGATGCAGGGGACACAGGTTCGTGCCCCGGTCTGGGAAGATCCCACATGCCGTGGAGCGGCTGGGCCCGTAAGCCATGGCCGCTGAGCCTGCGCGTCCAGAGCCTGTGCTCCGCAACGGGAGAGGCCACAACAGTGAGAGGCCCGCGTACCGCAAAAAAATAAATAAATAAAAAATAAAAATAATAAATAAATACATAAATAAATAAATGTTTTGAGTGTCTACTATACGTCACTCAAAATATAATGTCAGAAAGAGCTTTCTGGCAATAGTGTGAAAGACCAACTAGAATAGAGTAAAAGAGATGAGACCCCTGTTGGGAGCAGATGAGTCTCAGACTAGGGCAGCTGTACTGAAATAGTACCAGAATAGCTCTGTCACTGAAGCTAATATCTGTCTGCTAGACCAGTGACCCCTCCACCTACAGCCTTTTTATCTCAGACAATGGATGCGTTTGGTGGGCCAAACCCCCTCTGTAGGTCTGGCCTAAGATAAAAATCTGTTTTTTCCACTTTACTAGAAAGATGGGATTTGCTAGGCCTTGCTATCACGTGTTCATGCAGGGATGACAGCTCCAAGTATTCCCACGACTATCACCCCTGTCAAGCCTGAGTGTGAGGGATGGGCAGCCTGCCTGGGCCAAATCTGGCTTCACAGTAACTAGTGCACATAAAGGAACTTCCTACTTTTCATATGCCCTGACCATTCTGAAGCCGGATGTCCTTTTTCTGAGTTCCCAGAGAGGCCCAGATTGAAAACTTCCAGGAAATTCCCACAGGTTTAACTTCCTAATCTTCCTCCCACTTCAACCCTCTCCTTCACCCTTCCACTCCCACCCCAAGAGGAAGGAGCTTATCCTGGAGTCAACATCCTCTGCTGAACACTTCCGCTCCCTTGGCCAGGGTGGTGGTACATCTGAGTTCTCAGGTCCTCTCCTCTGAGGCCTATTTGGGGCTTGAGGTGAACACTTAAGGGTGATATGTGATCTTGTCCAGAAACAGAGGAATGGAACCTTGAAGGTTCCTAGAGTACCAGATTATTACAGAAAGTTCACTTCTAGATGTTCACCCTCCCACCCGTCAGGAGGTAATCCTTCTCTAAGAAATCCCTGGGGCTCAGTCTCTATGCTAGATATCAAAACTCAATCACCTCTGGGGGCTAAGTTTGCAATTACAGGATACATACCCCATATAATCTAGCATTAAAAAAAACAAAACTGTGCTAACCCAACCCAACCCAGATTTAAGAACCAGAAACATACACCATGAATTTACTATCCCACACAGACTGAGCATGTGGGTAGTTCTCATTCTCCAGAAATCCCAAGGGGAGGGGAAAAGAAAATCAGTTTACATATAGTCATACACTGAATTTTATCTGTTGTGCAAAGAGAAGGTTATCTGGCTCCCAGAAGGTTTTGGGCTCCAATCAGACAGTTCATTTTACAACTCAAGATCCAGTTCTTCTTAGATTAAAAGCGCTCCCAAGGCCTGTGGATCATGGGCACTGATGAGGGCCACATACCCTTTGGCTCCAGTTAAATCTCTGGTGTTTGAACTGTGTGGGAGCTGTGGGTGCTTGCTTCCTGATCCTTCCGCAGCCCCTGAAGCAGCTGGTTTAGGAGTGTGAGGTTGCTGTCTCTGTGAGGAAGGGGCAGGGGTGGAAGGCAGTTCCCTTTATACTCGATCACTGCCATCTTGGCCCGATCCTGCTTATTCCGGTTTGGGATCTGCAGCATTCTCGTGTAGCCCCCATTCTGACCTTGGTACCGAGGGGCCAGTACGTGAAACAGCTTTGGGATCAAGTCTTTCTCCTGGAAGGGGAGAGTTATCCAGGAGACAGCAGAGTCAGGCACCACCGCAGAGATATTTAACTTTCAGCACTCCCAAAGGTAGGGTCCAAACACACACACACACACACACACACACACACACACACACACACACACACACACACACACACACACACCCCTTCCCTCACCCTCTGATGTGGTAGAGTCAAAATTACACAGAGTGGATCAGTTACAGGCAGTTGTGCAGATTGAGATTCACATTGAATTCAACTTAGGACACAGATCTCTAATTTAGTTCACATTTGTCCATAAGCGTGTGCCTTATCTTCATTCTGCCCAGTTCCCTTTCCTCTAACAACCCCCTCCCACTTAGGGAGCAAAGGATGAGATTTGGGAGGCAGACAGGATGCACTCACCGTGAGCCAGAAGTCAGCCATGCGCATGGCTCGTTCGTTGGTGTCTCCCAGCTTCCCATAGTCGATGAGCTGTGAGGACATAACATCACTGACCCAACCCGAGCAAGAAAGGAGGCCATCAATCTTACTCCTTAAATGCCGGACTGCAATCTACTCATTTCATACACTAGCAAAGCATCTCGCCAATTCAGGCAACCTCTAACTCCGCAGCCCTAACCAGTCTTCAATGAGAGGGGCCGGAGCAGTAGGTTCCGCTCACTGTATCAGGGGAATCAGCCTTCGGGCACAGCTTACCAGGGCGGTCCCAATTCTTCCCCAACTCCAGCCGGATCCCGCCTCCCCAGGCCAGACTCGCGAGAGGAACAAGAGGGTCCCGCCCCTCACCTTCTCCGCGTAGCCCCTCAGCTCGTCCACGCGTGCCCATGACGCCTCGATGCGTTCGTGTCGCACCAGTCCCGTGAGCAAGTTCTGCAGCAGGTGGATGCGGGATTCGGGACCAAGGCCCAGGCGGCGGAATACGCGGCCGTGAGAAATGGCAGCGGCGACCGACAGCCGCATGCTCCCAACTTCTTCCAGCCTCTGTGAGGCCGGAACTGGAAACTCCAGGGTAGACGCGGCGGAGAGGCGGAGCTTAGAGGACGCATGCGCCATACATTGGTGCGTGGTGGACGTGTTTGCGCATGTGTATCAGAGCCTGCCTCGTTGGCAGACTGGGGGAGGGCGGGGAAGGGGCGTTGACTTCTTCCAGAGGAAGCGAGCCTGGTGGGGTTTGGACCCTGGGAACGCTGCCTGTCGGCCGGGGAACCAGGCGCCCCCTGGTGTGGAGTGGCCCGGCTGTCGGGTTTCACTGGTGCTGCGTCATTCGTCTTGTGGCCGGTAGGGCGCTGGCAAGGTCCGCCTGGTGTCGGCTAGAAAAGTGAGTACCTGAGGGGAAAGTGCCTGGCGGGGTCCTGGTCCCTCAGGCTGGCTGCCCTGCCCTCCCTGAGGCGCGGCGCGTCCCACACCCTGAGCGTGTCATTTTTAAAAGAAAATTGTTTTCAGTAGTAATGGTGAAAATGAGTGGGATAACAATGATATGAAAGAAACGCAGATGCTGAAAATTTTCTTTGGGTTAAGTTGTTGACTGAAAAAAAGCACAACATAAAAGTTGAGAGTTATGTTTTATTTGTCAGACAAAACTGAGGACTTAAGCCGGGGACACAGCAGCTCAGATAACTCTGAGAGGCTGCTCTGAAGAGGCAAGGGGTGGGGTCGGGGTGGGGTGGGGACCAGGATACATAGGAGTTTTTGCAGCAAAGACCAGGTAGTTGGAGCATCAAAAGACTACTGTTCATAAAAGAAAACCAGATATCTCAAGTTAAGGAATTTAGCGCTTTTCTATGCACGAGACGATGCAAGAATCTGGGCTCACTGAAATCATTCTTTTGATCTGCACCTCAGCTACTTGGGACCAGTATCCTGTGTTTTCTCATCCTGAGTCTCCTCAGGGTGTGCTGTCCGGGGTGACTGTAGTGGCTGATGGCTGCAACATCCTTTGTTTACTGATATGGCAGGTGGCATTTTTAGTTCACAAAGTACATATAATCATCCCGGTTCAAGAAGAATTACCGCACTCCAAGGACAAATAATGGGCTAATACTTTTAAATTACATCAGTGTGTTTTTTATTTTAAAACGGGAAAACCATGCCTATGCATTTATGTGTTAAAGTAATGAACAGTAACATTATAGTTTCTGGTTTTGAGTCTTCGTGTCTGCCGATTTGCAATGACCTGGTCAAAATTGCTCTTAGTTATGGATTCAGATATGTCCCCCCAACAAAAAAGATATGCTAAGACCTACCCCACCCCCATATAGCCTGCATCTCCCTCACCCAGTACCTCATGATGTGACTTTATTTGGAAATAGGATCCTTGCAGATGTAATTAGTTAAGATGAGGTCATACTGGATTAGGGTGGGCGCCTAATCCAAAGTTACTGATGGCCTTATAAAAAGAACACCTGTGGAGAGACAGAGACACACAGAATGCCATGTGACCCGGAAGGCAGAGATCAGAGTTGCCTAGTTGCAAGCCAAGGATTTCTGGCAAACATCAGAAGCTAAGAGCAAGATATGGAACAGATTCTTCCCTAGGTCCTTCAGAGAATGCATGGCCTAACCGACAGGTTGATTTTGGACTTCTAGCCTTCAGAACTACAAGACAGTAAATTTCTGCTCTGTTTGTGACACTTTGTTACAGAAGCCCTAGACACATATTCATGTTTGTTAGAAAGCATATTTAGATTTGTCATTCTGTCTTCCTCTTAGGTGACCAGAGAACACCTCTTGCTAATTTTAATTTTGAAAAGTTTCTTTTGTCTGAAGCAACATACATGCAAATAGGAAAAGTCTTAAACATATGGATATGTTGGCAGAAATTTATACAAACCACACTTCACAATAAATTCCAGAAATTACAATACTGTCTGTGTCTTGTTTCTTTGGGATCGATTCTTGCAGCTTTCAGTTATCTCCACATTTCACTGTAACATCGTCATCAGAAAATTCATCATAAATTTCTACTGGTAAAAACTTGGGAAGATTTTCTTCTTTGCAAAAGTCAGAGAAAATGAACATTGACACTGGTGTTATTTGACCTATTGCTTTAAAAAAGGAATGTCCACTTGGTCAAAATGTACAGCATCGAACATTGTCCATATTTATTTTTTTGGTTATGTGAGGCTGATCTAGGGGGGCCTCGGCCTGCAGCAGCTTGAAACAGGGTTTCAGTTACTGGCCAGTGATTGAGGTCGGGTCGCGGTGGTGAGAGCGCCGAATCCTAGCCACTAGACCAGTGGTCAGTGACAAGGCTCTGGCCCTATGGCTTTGCAGAAAAAGAATTCCCACAAAGGTGGAAAGTAGTGAAACAAGTAAAGTATTTATTAGGAAAAAAAGAAGTACAGTACGTGTGGATAGACACACGGGTGGGCTCAGAGAGAGGGTCGCGCCCTTGTGGCAGTTTAAATCACTTATATGGGGCATTTCTTCTTTGTTTCCTTTGGCCAATCATTTTGGTTTGTCTGGTTCAGAGTCCATATTGGGTGTATCTCGGGATCTTCCCATGTATGCACACGCATCTCTTAGCCAAGATGGATTCTACCGAAGAGGCCTATGGGTAGTGAGCATCAGTTGGCATCAGCTAGCATCACTCCCCTTTTGGCCTCCAAGGAGCCTTTCTGCGCATGTGTAGTCGGGGAGGTCTCCTGACTCCGAGAATGAGAAATATGTGGTCTCTTACCTTCTATCTGGGCAGGGCCCAGCCTCCTCTCTCAATTGTCTTGTTATTTCCGTCTGGGAGTATTGGTCCACAGGGAATGAACTTTGACCGTTTGCCCCTGGGGTCCCATCTGTCTCCTGCTTCAAGATCATCATCTCTTGTTTGTTCTCCGGGCAGTATTCAAACTTTTTGTCTATGTCAATTTCTTTACATTTTGTTGGTGCATAGTTAATGGCTTTCTCTACAATTTTTGAGGATTGATTTCAAGAAACCATCTTAAACCTTGGTGTCTTACTGTATGTTGTTCAAGGCATATTCTGGCTGTTTGTAGATACTTTTGTGTCTGGTTGATCTCATCTGAAAATTCACCTTAAAACAAAAACAACTCAGGAAAGAAAAATCTCATACAACGAGGATTGTTTATTTTAAATTTATAGTTTTAGAAGCAGGGCTATGTTCTACCACAAGGGTTGGAGGTACAAAATGTGCCTCAAGTGAGCTTGAAAGATCACAAATTGTTATGAATTTATCAATACTATGAAAAATAATACATGTGGCCGAATCTGACTATGTAACTGATAGTTTTCCAAATTAACTTGCGTGTGGAATAAAATGTTTTAGTGGATTAGTTTTAAAAAGTGATAGTTTGAAGCTTACATGTATTTTATTTTAACGCAACAGTAACCATATCAATTGTTTAGAACTTAGACCAACAAAAGATTTTTCTTTAAGGGTTATTATGTCACTAACACTGTTTAGCATAGTCATGCAATGTGATAAAAATCAGATTGACTTTTAGTTAGTTTTATTACGATTTAAAAATTCTTTACAGAAAATTCACCTCCTTATGCTTGCATTGGGCCAGGCTGCATCTACCTCCCAACCCTTGGTGCCCACTGGCTTTGAGAGATTTGGGGACTAGGATAATTGCTTTGGTGTCAGAACTATTGTAAATAGAAAAACAAGCTTTCTCCTTTACTCTGAAATAACTGCATCCTTTTCTACTGATGCCTTCATGAAGCAATGTCCTGGGAGCCTGTACAGGGAGCTCAGCAAGTGTTCAATCAGGGATTTAATGATGATAGTGAAAAGCAATTGTCGATTGGACCCCAAGCCAACTTTTTTTTAAAATTAGGTTTATTTAATTAATTAATTAATTTATTTATATTTTTTTAAAAGATCTTTATTGGAGTATAATTGCTTCACAATACTATGTTAGTTTCTCTTGCACAACAGAGCGAATCAGCCACATGCATACACATGTCCCTATATCTCCTCCCTCTTGAGCCTCCCTCCCATCCTCCCTATCCCACCCCTCTAGGTCATCGCAAAGCACCGAACCGATCCCCCTGTGCTATGCTGCTGCTTCCCACCAATGGACTGTTTTACATTCGGTAGTGTATATATGTCCATGCTACTCTCACTTCACCCCAGCTTCACCCTCCCACCCCATTTCCTCAAGTCCATTTTCTATGTCTACCTGTTTATTCCTGCCCTGCAACTATGTTCATGAGAACCATTTTTTTTTTTTTAGATTCCGTATATATGTGTTAGCATATGGTATTTGTTTTTCTCTTTCTGACTTCACTCTGTATGACAGACTCTAGGTCCATCCACCTCACTACAAATAACTCAATTTTGTTTCTTTTTATGGCTGAGTAATATTCCATTGTATGTATGTCCCACATCTTCTTTATCCATTCATCTGTCGATGAACATTTAGGTTGCTTCCATGTCCTGGCTATTGTAAATAGTGCTGCAGTGAACATTTTGGTACATAATACTTTTTGAATTATGGTTTTCTCAGGGTATATGCCCAGTAGTGGGATTGCTGGGTCATGTGGTAGTTCTATTTTTAGTTTTTAAGTAACCTCCATACTGTTCTCCATATTGGCTGTATCACTTTACATTCCTACCAACAGTTCAAGAGGGTTCCCTTTTCCCCACACCCTCTCCAGCATTTATTGTTTGTAGATTTTTTGATGATGGCTACTCTGACCGGTGTGAGGTGATACCTCATTGTAGTTTTGATTTGCATTTCTCTAATGATTAGTGATGTTGAGCATCTTATCATGTGTTTGTTGGCAATCTGTGTATCTTCTTTGGAGAAATGTCTATATAGGTCTTCTGTGCATTTTTGGATTGGGTTGTTTGTTTTTTTGATATTGAGCTGTATGAGCTGCTTGTATATTTTGGAGATTAATCCTTTGTAAGTTGCTTCATTTGTAAATATTTTCTCCCATTCTGAGGGTTGTCTTTTCATCTTGTTTATGGTTTCCTTTGCTGTGCAAAAGCTTTGAAGTTTCATTAGGTGCCATTTGTTTATTTTAGTTTTTATTTCCATTTCTCTAGGAGGTGGGTCAAAAAGGATCTTGCTGTGATTTATGTCATAGAGTGTTCTGCCTGTTTTCCTGTAAGAGTTTTATAGTGTCTGGCCTTACATTTAGGTCTTTAATCCATTTTGCATTTATTTTTGTGTATGGTGTTAGGGAGTGTTCTAATTTCATTCTTTTATATGTAGCCGTCCAGTTTTCCCAGCACAACTTATTGAAGAGGCTGTCTTTTCTCTATTGTATATTCTTGCCTCCTGTATCAAAACTAAGGTGACCATATGTGCATGGGTTTATCTCTGGGCTTTCTATCCTGTTCCATTGATCTATATTTCTGTTTTTGTGCCAGTACCATACTGTCTTGATGACTGTAGCTTTGTATTACAGTCTGAAGTCTGGGAGCCTGATTCTTCCAGGTCCATTTTTCTTTCTCAAGATTGCTTTGGCTATTTGGGGTCTTTTGTGTTTCCACACAAATTGTGCAATTTTTTGTTCTAGTTCTGTGAAAAATGCCATTGGTAGTTTGATAGGGATTGCACTGAATCTGTAGATTGCTTTGGGTAGTATAATCATTTTCACAATGTTGATTCTTCCAATGTAAGAACATGGTATATCTCTCCATCTGTTTGTATCATCTTTAATTTCTTTCAACAGTGTCTTATAGTTTTCTGCATAAGGGTCTTTTGTCTCCTCAGGTAGGTTTATTCCTCGGTATTTTATTCTTTTTGTTGCAATGGTAAATGAGAGTGTTTCCTTAATTTCTCTTTCAGATTTTTTATCATTAGTGTATAAGAATGCAAGAGATTTCTGTGTATTAATTGTGTATACTGCTACTTTACCAAGTTCATTGATTAGCTCTAGTAGTTTTCTGGTAGCGTCTTTAGGATTCTCTATGTATAATATCATATCATTTGCAAACAGTGACAGTTTTACTTCTTTTCCTATTTGGATTCCTTTTATTTCTTTTTCTTCTCTGATTGTTGTGGCTAAAACTTCCAAAAGTATGTTGAATGATAGTGGTGAGAGTGGGCATCCTTGTCTTATTCCTGATGTTAGTGGAAATGATTTCAATTTTTCACCATTGAGAACGATGTTGGCTGTGGGCTTGTCATATATGGCCTTTATTATGTTGAGGCAAGTTCCCACTATGCCTACTTTCTGGAGGGTTTTTATCATAAATGGGTGTTGAATTTTGTTGAAAGCTTCTTCTGCATCTATTGAGATGATCATATGGTTTTTATCCTTCAGTTTGTTAATATGGTGTATCACATATATTGGTTTGTGTATATTGAAGAATCCTTGCATTCCTGGGACAAACCCCACTTGATCATGGTCTATGACTCTTTTAATGTGCTGTTGGATTCTGTTTGCTAGTATTTTGTTGAGGATTTTTGCATCTATGTTCATCAGTAATATTGGCCTGTAGTTGTTGTAAAGCTGGTATTGTGGTGCTGAATTCTCTTTGCCTTTTGCTTGTCTGTAAAGGTTTTAATTTCTCTGTCGAATCTGAGTGAGATCCTTGCTGGGTAGAGTAATCTTGGTTGTATGTTTTTCCCTTTCATCACTTTAAATATGTCCTGCCAGTCCCTCCTGGCTTGCAGAACCTTATGGGGATTCCCTTGTATATTATTTGTTGTTTTTCCCTGCTGCTTTTAATATTTTTTCTTTGTATTTAATTTTTGATAGTTTGTTTAATATGTGTCTTGGCGTGTTTCTCCTTGGTTTTATCCTGTATGGTACTCTCCGTGCTTCCTGGACTTGATTAACTATTTCCTTTCCCATATTAGTGAAGTTTTCAACTATAATCTCTTCAAATATTTTCTCAGTCCCTTTCTTTTTCTCTTCTTCTACTAGGACCCCTATAATTCGAATGTTGGTGCGTTTAATGTTGTCCCAGAGGTCTCTGAGACTGTCCTCAGTTCTTTTCATTCTTTTTTCTTTATTCTGTTCTGTGGAGTTATTTCCACTGTTTTGTCTTCCAGGTCACTTATCCGTTCTTCTGCCTCAGTTATTCTGCTATTGATGCCTTCTAGAGAATTTTTAATTTCATTTATTGTGTTGTTCATCATTGTTTGTTTGCTCATTAGTTCTTCTAGATCCTTGTTAAACGTTTCTTGTATTTTCTCCATTCTATTTCCAAGATTTTGGATCATCTTTACTGTACTTACTCTGAATTCTTTTTCACGTAGACTGCCTATTTCCTCTTCATTTGTTTGGTCTGGTGGGTTTTTACCTTGCTCCTTCACCTGCTGTGTGTTTCTCTGTCTTCTCATTTTGCTTAACTTACTGTGTTTGGAGTCTCCTTTTCACAGGCTGCAGGTTCATATTTCCTGTTGTTTTTGGTGTCTGCCCCAGTGGCTAAAGTTGGTTCAGTGAGTTGTGTAGGCTTCCTGGTGGAGGGGACTAGTGCCTGTGTTCTGGTGGATGAGGCTGGATCTTGTCTTTCTGGTGGGCAGGTCCATGTCTGGTGGTGTGTTTTGGGCTGTGTGTGACCTTATTATGATTTTAGGCAGCCTCTCTGCTAATGGGTGGGGTTGTGTTCATGTTTTGCTAGTTGTTTGGCATAGGGTGTGCAGCGCTCTAGCTTGCTGGTCATTGAGTGGAGCTGGGTCTTAGTATTGAGATGGAGATCCCTGGGAGAGCTTTTGCCATTTGATATTATGTGGAGCTGGGAGGTCTCTGGTGGACCAATGTCCTGAACTCGGCTCTCCCACTTCAGAGGCACTGGCCTGACACATGGCTGGAGCACCAAGACCCTGTGAGCCACACGGCTCAGAAGAAAGGGGAGAAAAAAAGAATAAAAGAGAGAAAGAAGGAAAAGAAAAGAAAGTTATTAAAATAAAAACTGAAAAAATTATTAAAAAAAAAATTTAAAGTAATAAAGAAAAAAATAGGAAAGAAAGAGAGCAACCGAACCAAAAAACAAATCCACCAATGATAGCAAGCGCTAAAAACTATACTAAAAAACAAACAAACAAACAAAAACCCAAGAATAGAAAGGCAGAACCCTAGGACAAATGATAAAAGCAAAGCTATACAGACAAAATCACACAAAGAATCATATACATACACACAAAAAGCGAAAAAGGAAAAAAAAAAAATATCATTGCTCCCGAAGTCCACCGCCTCAATTTGGGATGATTCGTTGTGTATTCAGGTATTCCACAGATGTTGATTGTGGAAATTTGATCCACTGCTTCTGAGGCTGCTGGGGGAGATTTACCTTTCTCTTTGTTGTTCACCCAGCTCCTGGGGTTCAGCTTTGGATCTGGCCCTGCCTCTGCGTGTAGGTCACCTGAGGGCATCTGTTCTTTGCTCAGACAGGACCGGGTTAAAGTAGCAGCTGATTATGGGGCTCTGGCTCACTCAGGCCTGAGAGAGGGAGGGGTATGGAATGCAGGGCGGTCCTGCAGCAGCAGAGGCTGGAGTGACATTGCAACAGCCTGAGGTGCGCTGTGTGTGTGTTTTCCCGGGGAAGTTGTCCCTGGATCACGGGATCCTGGCACTGGCGGGCTGCTCAGGCTACCGGGAGGGGAGGTGTGGATAGTGACCTGTGCTTGCACACAGGGTTCTTGGTAGCTGCAGTAGCAGCCTTAGCATTTCATGCCCGTCTCTGGTGTCCACGCTGATAGCAGTGGCTCGCGCCCTGCAAAGTAGCTGTTTTAAGAAAACTCAGTAAGCTACAGAAAACTCAGAAAGACAATGATGAAATAAATTGAAAGACACAGATAAATGGAAAGATATCTCATGTTCATGAATTGGAAGTATTAACACTGTTAAAATGTATATACCTCACAAAGCCATCTGTAGATTCAACATAATCCTTATTATAATTCTAATGGCATTTTTTCACTGAAATAGTCAAAAACAATCCTAAAATATGTACAGAATCACAAAAGATCCCCAATACCCAAAGCAATCTTGGTAAAGAATAACAAAGCCAGAGACATCACAATTCCTTACTTCCAACTATGTTATAAATCTATAATAATTAAAACAGTATAGTACTGGCATATAAATAGACACATAGACTAATGAAACAGAGCAGAGAGCCCAGGAAGAATACTCTGTATTTGTGGTCAATTTATATTTGACAAGGGAGCCATGAATACTCAGTGGGGAATGGATTGTCTCTCCAACAAATGATGCTGGAAAAACTGGATAGAGATGAGGCCCTTATCTTACACCACTCACAAAAATTAACTCACAATGGATTAAAGACTTAAAGAGAAGACCTGATAACGTAAAACTAAAAAAAGTAAACATAGTAAAGAATCTCCTTCACATTGTTCTTTGCAATGATTTTTTTGGTTATGACATCAAAACTTAAGCAACAAAAGCTGAAATCAACATGTATGACTATATCAAACTAAAATGTTTTACACAGTAAAAGAAATAATTTAAAAAAATGCAAGGTAACCTTCAGAAAGGGAGAAAATATTTGCCATTCAAATATTGAATAAGGACCTGCTAATAAAAATATATAAAAACTCGTACAACTGAATAACAAACCCCTAAAAATTTCAGTTGAAAAAATGAGCAGAGAAGCTAAATAGACATTTTTTTTCCAAAGAAGACAGTCACATGGCCAACAGATATATGAAATGATGCTCAACACTAATGGTCATCAGAGAAACGCAAATCAAGACCACAATGAGCTATTACCTCACTCTCAGTAGAATGGCTTTCATCAAGAAGACAAGATATATATATATATTTTATGATTAAGGTTTACTTTATTTTTATTTTTTTTACATCTTTATTGGAGTATAATTGCTTTACAATGGTGTGTTAGTTTCTGCTTTATAATAAAGTGAATCAGTTATACATATACATATGTTCCCATATCTCTTCCCTCTTGCATCTCCCTCCGTCCCACCCTCCCTATCCCACCCCTCCAGGCAGTCACAAAGCACTGAGCTGATCTCCCTGTGCTATGCGGCTGCTTCCCGCTAGCTATCTACCTTACGTTTGGTAGTGTATATATGTCCATGCCTCTCTCTTGCTTTGTCACAGCTTACCCTTCCCCCTCCCCATATCCTCAAGTCCATTCTCTAGTAGGTCTGTGTCTTTATTCCTTTCTTACCCCTAGGTTCTTCATGACATTTTTTTTCTTAAATTCCATATATATGTGTTAGCATATGGTATTTGTCTTTCTCTTTCTGACTTACTTCACTCTGTATGACAGACTCTAGGTCTATTCACCTGATTACTAATAGCTCAATTTCGTTTCTTTTTATGGCTGAATAATATTCCATTGTGTATATGTGCCACATCTTCTTTATCCATTCATCCGATGATGGACACTTAGGTTGTTTCCATCTCCCGGCTATTGTAAATAAAGCTGCAATGAACATTTTGGTACATGACTCTTTTTGAATTACGGTTTTCTCAGGGTATATGCCCAGTAGTGGGATTGCTGGATCATATGGTAGTTCTATTTGTAGTTTTTTAAGGAACCTCCAGAGATAACACGTGTTTGTGAGGATGTGGAGAAAAGGGAATCCCAGTGTTGATAGGAATGTAAATTGGTTCAGCCACTATGGGAAAGAGTATGGAGGTTCCTCAAAAATGGATAAAAGAACTACCATATTATCTAGTAACTCCACTTCTGGGTATATATCTAACAAGTGAAAGCAAGATCTTGAAGTGATATATGCACTTCCATGTTTATGACAGCATTATTCATAGTAGCCAAGATGTTGAAATAGCCTAAGTGTCAGTCAACTGCTGAATGGATAATAAAGGTATCTATCTATCTATCCCTATCCATCTATCTATCTATTTCCATGAGAAAGAATGAAATCTTTCCATTTGTGACAACATGGATGGACCTTGAGGGCATTATCCTAAGTGAGATAAATCAGACAGAGAAAGACAACTATTGTAGGATATCATTTGTAGGTAGATTCTAAGAAAGCCAAACATATAAAAATTTAGAGTAGAATGGTGGTTACCAGGGGCTGGTGAGTGTGGCAATTGCGGAGACGTTGTTTAAGGGTTCAAACCTGCAATCATTAGATAAATAAACCCTGAATATCTAATGCTTAGCATATTGTAAACAGCAATACTGTATTATAAACTTCAGAGTTGCTCAGATTCTAGATCAAAATTGTTTTGACCGCAATAATGAAATGGTGATGATGTGACATGACAGATGCTTTAGTTAACTCTTCAGTGGTAATCATGTTATGGTATGTAAATGTATCAAATCAACACATGTTTATACCTTATATTTACAAAAAAAGACCCTGAATAGCTAAAACAGTCTTGGGCAAAAAGAAGAGAGCTGGAGGTATCAGAGTCCCTGACTTCAGACTATACTACAAAGCTACAGTAATCAAAACAGTATAATACGGGCGCTAAAGCACACACATAGATTGGTGGAATAGAATAGAGAGCTCAGAAATAAACCCACACACTTTTGGTCAAGTAATCTATGACAAAGGAGGCAAGAATATACAATGCAGAAAAGACAGTCTCTTCAGTAAGTGGTTCTGGGAAAACTGGAGAGCTACTTGTAAAAGAATGAAATTAGAGATTTTTCTCACACCATATATATAATAAGCTCAAAAGGATTAAAGACCTAAATGCAAGACCGGAAACCATAAAATTCCTAGAGGAAAACATAGGAGGAACAGTCTTTGACATAAATTGTAGCAATATTTCCTAAGGCTAAGGAAACCAAAGCAAAAATAAACCAATGGAACCTAATTAAACTCAAAAACTTTTGCACAGCAAAGAAAGTCATCAACAAAATGAAAGACAACCTACTGAATGAGAGAAAATATTTGCAAATGATATGACCAATAAGGGGTTCATATTCAAAATATGTAAGCAATTCATATAAACTCAACATCAGAAAAACCAGAAGAACGGATGAAAAAATAGGCAGAAGACCTAAATAGACATTTTTTCATAGAAGGCATAAAGATGGCCAACCAGCACATGAAAAGATGCTCAACATTGTTAATCATCAGGGAAATGCAAATCAAAACTTCACACCTGTCAGATTGGCTGTCATTGAAAGGAACACAAATAACAAATGTTCGCAAGGATGTGGAGAAAAGGGATCCCGTGTACACGGTTGGTGGGGATGTAACTTGGTGAAGCCACTGTGGAAAACAGTATGGAGATTTCTCAAAATACTAAAAACAGAATTACCATTATTTAGCAATTCCACTCAGTATATAGCTGAAGACAATGAAAACACTTTTTAAAAAATACATGCACCCTGGTGTTCGTAGTAGCATTATTTACAGTTGCCAAGATATTGAAGCAACCTAAGTGTCCATCAACAGATGAATGGAAAAGATGTTTCACGTATACACACACACACACACACACACACTCACACACACGATGGAATACTACTCAGCCGTAAAAAATAATCAGATTTGCTATTTGCAACAACATAGATGGACCTGGAGGGTAACGTGTTTAGTGAAATAAGTCAGACAGAGAAAATCAAATGCTGTATGTTATCACTTACACCTGAAATCCAAAAAATAAAACAAACTAATGTATATAAGAAAAAGAAACATACTCATAGATGTAGAGAATAAACTAGTGGTTACCAATAGGTGGAGGGGCAAGATAGGGGTAAGGAATTAAGAGGTACAAATTACTATGTATAAAATAAATAAACCAAGTATATGACATTGTGCAAGCCAAAGTTATGGAGACTGTAAAAAGATCAGTGGCTGTCAAGGGTTGGAGAGAGGCAGGGGAGAATAGATGGAGACAGCATTTTCAGGGTTAGCGAAACTTTTTTTAATAATGTGTAATGTTTTATCATATCGTTATACATTTGTCAAAACCCATAGACTGTACAAAACAAGAGTGAGCCTTTAGTTAATGATGGAGTATCAGTATTATTTCATCATTTGTAACAAATGTACAACACTAAAGAAAGATGTTAATAAAATGTATGGGGTGGGAATATATGCAACTCTGTACTTTCCATTAAATTTTTTGTAAATATAAACAGGTCTAAGAAGATAATCTACTAATTATTTATTAAATACTTTATTAATATGAAAGTTGGCAAGCCAGGAAAAAAGAACACAAACCTTGTGGTTCAAGTAGAAATCACATAGTAAGATTGCAAACACAAATATATCACTAATCATATTAAGTATAAGTGCACTGCATGTTTCAGTAAAAGACAAAGATTATTGGAATGAATTAATAAAGCAAATCCAACTTTTGTTGCTATTGACAAAACTAACATATCTAAAACATAAGGATAGAGAATGTGTGAAAGTAAAGGATGGGAAAATTCAGACACCAAAAGAAAGCTAGAGAAGCTAGTTATATTAATATCAGAGAAGTAGAAATTAACTTGAAAAGCTTCCTGTAACACAAGTTCTTAAGTTGTAATGATAAAGGTTTTTCACAAAGAAGATGTAACAGTTTACATAAATATCATCTAGTAACATGGCCGCAAAGTAAAAAGCAAGTCATCCAGTTTCCAGTCTGGCATGTAAGAAGCTTGGAAGTCAACACTCCATCCTAACAACAACTAAAATGCTGTACAAACTGAAAAACCAACAACTCTTCTTAGATATGACAGATAAATGAAGTCACAAGGCAAACTGCTGCCCCCCAAATTGTAGAGACAGATAGGCAAATGTAGAGAATCATGACTTACTGGAGGTGAAACTTATGAGGAGAAACCTCCATGAGGTAGGAAAACCTAAACTGTAATTGAGAAATTGCTGGGGGCTCTGTGGACAAGTCTGAGTGTCAGAAACTCCAAGAGGACCCTGTAATAGAGGCTCTCCATACCTTTATTTTATCTCCAGGAGGTTGACCAGGTTCTCACAGTGAATACGGGAAAAAAATCCACTTGTGCAGAGGGAGGGGGAAAGTAACCATTTTGAAATATTTCAGAGCATTTTGTTTTTCTTAATAAGGCCTGTGCTGAGGGAAACTATATTTTCAGACTGTAAACTATTAGAATTTTTTTCAGTGTTGAACCGACCTGGGGAAAGTGAAATACCCAACTCCTGTTTACTCTAGCATTCCACATGGGGAAAACAAAATACCCAAGTACAGCCTACTGTAGCCTTCCATGAGGGAGAAGGGAAATATCCAACTCCAGATCACTCTAGCCATTATCTCCCACCCACAGGGATAATAAAGCTAGGGGAAGCATTTCTGAAGTTCACAGTACAGAGACACAGGCTCACTAAAAGACTGAGACCCAATCACCAGATTATAGCACATTTCCCCTCCCCTGTACCTCATCACCACATTATTAATGACCTATTTACAGCAGTTTCCTTTACCCAGTACATTATGTCTGTCAAGAAAAATTATAAGGCATACAGAAAGACAAAACAAAACAGAAAAAAACAGTTTGAGGAGATAGAGCAAGCATCAGACCAAGACTCAGACATGGCAGGAATGTTAGAATTATCAGATTGGGAACTTAAAACAACTATGATTACTATCCTAAGGCCTCTAATGGATGTAGTTGAATTCATGCAAGAAAAGATGGACATTGTGAGCAGAGAGTTGGAAATTCTAAGAAAGAATAAAGTAGACATGCCAGAGTTAGAAACGCAGCAAGAGAAATGAAGATTGCTCTTGCTAGGTTCATTAGTAGACTGGCAACAGCCAAGGAAAGATTCTCTGGGCTTGGGAGTACTTCAGTAGAAACTTCCAAAACTTGAAAGCAAAGAGAAAAGAAGATTAAACAAACAAACAAACAAACAAAAAAAACCCCACCAGAATATCCAAGAACTGTGAGATCACTATGGAAGGTGTAATATATGCATAATGAGAATACATAAAGGTGAAAAAAGAAAGAACAGAAGAAATATTTGAAGCAATAATGACTAAGAAGTTTGCCAAATTTGTCAAACACTGAACCATAGATCCAGGAACCAGAACACCAAGAAGGATAAATGCCCCACCCCCAGACCTCACCAAAGCTTATCATATTCATACTGCTGAAAATTGAAGACAGAAAAGTTAAAAATTTGCCAGAAAAATGAAAACCTCACCTATAGAGGAGCAAAGATAAAAAAATGCATCTGAGTTCTCCTTAGAAACCATGCAAGCAAGAAGAGACTGGAGTGAAATATTTCAAGTTTTGAGAGAAAAAATCCACTGACTTAGAATTGTGTACCCTGAAAAATGATTCTTCAAAAGTGAAGTAGAAATACTTTCACAGACATCAGAAACTTAGATCTGTATAAAGAAAGGAAGAGCTTTGGAGAAGAAACAAATAAAGGTTAAAAAAAACAAAACAAAACACAACTTATTTTTATTTAGTCTTAACTGACCTAATAGATAAATTTGTTCAAAATAAAGAAGGAAGGGGGCTTCCCTGGTGGCGCAGTGCTTGAGAGTCCTCCTGCCGATGCAGGGGACGTGGTTCATGCCCCGGTCCGGGAGGGTCCCGCTTGCCGCGGAGCGGCTGGGCCCATGGGCCGTGGCCGCTGGGACTGCGCGTCCAGAGCCTGTGCTCTGCAGCGGGAGGGGCCACAACAGTGAGAGGCCCGGGTACAGCAAAAAAAAAAAAAGCAGACATAGAGAATGGACTTGAGTACATGGGGAGGGGGAAGGGTAAGATGGGACGATGTGAGAGAGTGGCATTGACATATATACACTACCAAATGTAAAATAGATAGCTATCTGCATCGCATGGGGAGATCAGCTCGGTGCTTTGTGACCACCTAGAGGGGTGGGATAGGGAGGGTGGGAGGCAGTCGCAGAAGGGAGGGGATAGGGGGATATATGTGTACGTATAGCTGATTCACTTTTTTATACAGCAGAAACTAACACAACATTGTAAAGCAATTATACTCCAATAAACATGTTAAAAGAAATAGCAAGAATATATTTAATTATGTATGCTTATGTATACATCTTTTGTAAGTATAGGTTATGAATGCTTATTGAAAGTGAAATGAATTGGTAGCAGTGATATAAGGGACAGAAGGTCAGAATTCATATTGTCTCATTACAAGGTACTTGCACTACCCATGAAGCACTATAATGCTCTTTAAAAGTGGGTTTGTGGGGCTTCTCTGGTGGCGCAGTGGTTGAGAATCTGCCTGCCGGTGCAGGGGACACAGGTTTGAGCCCTGGTCTGGGAAGATCCCACATGCCACGGAGCAGCTGGGCCTATGAGCCATAACTACTGAGCCTGCATGTCTGGAGCCTGTGCTCTGCAACAGGAGAGGCCACGACAGTGAGAGGCCCGCGCACTGCAATGAAGAGTGGCCCCCACTCGCTGCAACTAGAGAAAGCCCTCGCACAGAAATGAAGACCCGACACAGCCAAAAAAAAAATATAAATAAATAAATAAATAAATAAGTGGGTTTGTGTTGCCTTGGAAAACATGACTAAAGCGTAACTGAGGATTGTGTTTCTCTGGCCTGGCTTCTCACTTGTATCATAAAGGTGATGGCCCAGACGTTAACCGCTCTGAGTAGCATGATCTGTTTTTGTTCATCTGCTTTCTGGGATGGGTATACAACCTATATACTCATTACGTTTTTCCCACTATCCCAACTAATAGTGTCATGCTCCCTCTTCCTCTACCAGTATGTAGCCTAAATCCAAAAGGAGAAAACTGGATCACCTATTTTTCCCCAGTCTTACACATTTTGTTAAGCCATTTCAGAAACCATAAGAGATGACCTGCTTTCTCTAGTATACTCATCAATTCTGACACATGGAATAGCAAATAAAACTGATTTATATGATGCCAATGTCTTTGTACTTCCGCACTTTGGAACAAGCACATTTCCAAATAGTCAGCTCCAGGAATGTTAAAAGGTCCTCAAAATATTAGGAATAATATCATCTCTGGTAGTCATTTTTCCTAAGGCAACAGTAAATAAAAATTTAACCATTCTTGTATATAAGCGTATTATTCTTTTCCTGAATAACATGCAGATGAGTAGCATATTAATGGCTGACTTTAAATTAATCTTGATTTCTCTATCATGTAGGCCTAAAACTCACTGTAAGGGATTTCAGTCTTTTTCTTCAAGTGACAATTTCAAGCTTCCTAAATACTCACACAAGTCTTTTTTCTTAGGAAAGAAAATAAGGCTAACCTTGGCCACTGTAGGCAGCTGATAGTTTTCATATATTCCCTGAAATATTTCATACTTAAAAATGAAATTCTTCCTTAAAATATCACTGTAATATACTGCATCAGCATTTTTCACTCATTTTTCAATTTTGTAAACACCTTTTATGAGAATATTTCCCAAAATTTAAAAAATCATTTCTTTGTGTCATATAACAAAGTAATTTTATGTTAAATCCATGTATTAAGGGGTTTAGTCTTAAGTATATTTACTAATCAAAACTTTTAAACAAATTTGTACATTAATAGTATTCTAATTTTTAAAAATTGTACCAAAGGCTATTTAATGAAAAGTGAGTTTCCTTACCATCCCTTATCCAGTCCCTTAGGCAGCCATTGATAGCAGTTTAAGCATTCTTCCAGAGGTATTCTATGCATATCTAAGGGCATCTGTCTATATCTCTTATTTTAAAAACAAATGATGGCATATAATATTTGCTGGTTTGCATCATGTTTTTTTGTTTTGCTTAACATATCTAGTTTATAATAACTTACAGTGTAAAAAAATATACAAAATCTTTAATGACCTAATGTGAAAACTTTGCATTTGTCTTTAAATATGTAATGGTTTATTTTTATAATTTTTGTGTCTATACGGTTCGCAAGCCATATGTAAATAGACTTTACTATTAATAGCATAACCAATTTGGATAGAAAAAAAATGAATTTGGATTAGTTGTATCTTTCAGAGAATAGAAGCAGAGGGAGTACTTCTTGACTCATTTGATGTGGTTAGTGTTACCCAACTACCAAAACCGGACAAGTCAGATCAAAAACTGATAGCTAATATTTCTCATGCACATATGAAAAAAATCCAACAGTGTATAAAAGGAATTATACACCACAGCCAGTTGGGATTTATCTCAGGTATGCAAGGCTGGTTCAGAATTTGAACATCAATTAATGTAATACATCACATCAACAAGCTAAAGAAGAGAAATAGCATGGTCCAATAAATAGGTGGAGAAAAAGTGTTTGATGAAATCTAACATTCATTCATTATCAAAACTCCTGGCAAACTAGAAATAGAGGGGAACTTCCTCAAATTGATAAAACATACCTACCAAAATCTTAATGGTGAGACACTAGGAGCTTTCCCCCTAAATTCCGGAAGAGTCAAGGATGTCCCCTATCACCACTCCTGTTAAGCATCTTCTAGCTAATGAATTAAGATAAGAAAATGAAATTAAACATATATAGATTGGGAAGGAAGAAATAAAACTATTTGCAGGGGACATTATTGTCTGTAGAAAATCCAGAAAAATCAACAGCAACAAAATCGCTGGAACATAGAGAACCAGGGAAGTCCCTGTTGGAAGACTTTTAATCACAGTTTCAATTTCATTACTTATGATTGGTCTGTTCATATTTTCTGTTTGTTCCTGGTTCAGTCTTGGAAGGCTGTATTTTTCTAAGAATTTGTCCATTTCTTCCACATTGTTCATTCTTTGGTATATAGTTGCTTGTAGTAGTCTCTTACGAGCCTATGTATTTCTGTGGTGTCAGTTTTAACTTGTCCTTTTTCGTTTCTAAGCTTATTGTTTTGAGTCTTCGCCCTTTTTTTCTTGATGAGTCTGGCTAAATGTTTATCAGTTTTGTTTATCTTCTAAAAGAACCAGCTTTTAGTTTCATTGATCTTTGCTATTGTTTTCTTCATTTCTTTCTTTTAAAAATTCATTCATTCATTATTTATTTTTGGCTGCACTGGGTCTTTGTTGCTGTGCACGGGCTTTCTCTAGTTGCGGCGAGCGGGGGCTACTCTTCATTGCGGTACGCGGGCTTCTCATTGTGGTGGCTTCTCTTGTTGCAGAGCATGGGCTCTAGGCACACGGGCTCAGTAGTTGCGGCTTGCAAGCTCTAGAGTGCAGGCTCAGTAGCTGTGGTGCATGGGCTTAGTTGCTCCATGGCATGTGGGATCTTCCTGGACTGGGGATCGAACCCATGTCCACTGCATTGGCAGGCGGATTCTTAACCACTGTGCCACCAGAGAAGTCCCTATTTTCTTCATTGCTATTTCATTTATTTTTGCTCTGATCTTTATGATTTGTTTTCTTCTATTTACTTTGAGTTTTGTTTGTTCTCTTTCTCTTACTACTTTAGGTGTAAGTTTAGGTTGTTTATTTGAGATTTTTCTTGTCTCTTGAGGTGGGATTGTATTGCTATAAAATTCCTTCTTAAAACTGCTTTTGCTGCATCCCATAGGTTTTGTATCATTGTGTTTCTTTGTCATTTGTTTCTAGGTAGTTTTTATTTCCTCACTGATTTCTCCAGTGATCCATTGATTATTTAGTAGCATATTGTTTAGCCTCCATGTGTTTGTGTTATTTACAGTTTTTTTTCCCTGTAATTGATTTCTACTCTCATAGCGTTGTGGTCAGAGAAGATGCTTGATACGATTTCAATTTTCTTAAATTTACTGAGGCTTGATTTATGACCCACGATGTGATGTATCCTGGAGAATGTTCCGTGTACACCTGAGAAGAAAGTGTATTCTGCTGCTTTCAGATGGAATGTCATATAAATATCAATTAAGTCTATCTGGTCTAATGTGTCATTTAAGGCTTGTGTTTCCTTATTAATTTTCTGTTGGATGATCTTTCCATTGGTGTAAATGAGGTGTTAAATTCCCCCACTATTATTGAGTTACTGTCGATTTCCCCTTTTATGGCGGTTAGAATTTGCCTTATGTATTGAGGTGCTATGTTGGGTGTGTAAATATTTACAATTGTTATATCTTCTTCTTGGATTGTTCCCCTGATTATTATGTAGTGTACCTCCTTATTTCTTGTAATAATCTATATTTTTTAAAGTCTATTTTGTCTGATATGAGTATTGCTACTCCAGCTTTCTTTTGATTTCCATTTGCATGGAATATCTTTTTCCATCCCCTCACTTTCAGTCTGTATGTGTCCCTAGGTCTGAAGTTGGTCTTTTGTAGACAGTATATATATGGGTCTTATTGTATCCATTCAGCCAGTCTGTGTCTTTTGTTTGGAGCATTTCATCCATTTACATTTAAGGTAATTATCGATATGTATGTTTCTATTACCATTTTCTTAATTGTTTTGGGTTTGTTTTTGTAGGTCTTTTTCTTGTCTTGTATTTCTTGCCTAGAGAAGTTCCTTTAGCATTTATTGCAAAACTGGTTTGGTGGTGTTGAATTCTGTTAGCTTTTGCCGGTCTGTAACGCTTTTAATTTCTCCATTGGATCTGAGTGAGTTCCTTGCTGGGTAGAGTAATCTTGGTTGTAGGTTTTTCCCTTTCATCACTTTAAATAGGTCTTGCCACTCCCTTCTGGCCTGCAGAGTTTCTGCTGAAAAGTCAGCTGATAACCTTACAGGGATTCCCTTTTATGTTATTTGTTGCTTTTCCCTTGCTGCTTTTAAGATTTTTTCTTTGTATTTAATTTTTTTAATATGCGGGCCTCTCACGGTTGTGGCCTCTCCCATTGCGGAGCACAGGCTTTGGATGCACAGGCTCAGTGGCCATGGCTCACGGGCCTAGCCACTCCGCGGCATGTGGTATCTTCCCGGACCGGGGCACGAACCCGTGTCCCCTGCATCGGCAGGTGGACTCTCAACCACTGCGCCACCAGGGAAGCCCTATATTTAATTTTTGTTAGTTTGATTAATATGTGTCTTGGTGTGTTTCTCCTTGTATTTAACCTGTATGGGACTCTCTGTGCTTCCTGTACTTGGTGACTATTTCCTTTCCTATGTTAGGGAAGTTTTCAACTATAATCTCTTCAAATATTTTCTCAGAGCCTTTCTCTTTCTCTTCTTCTCCTGCGACCCCTGTAGTACAAATGTTGGTGCATTTAATGTTGTCCCAGATGTCTGTGAGAATTTCCTCATTTCTTTTCAATCTTTTTTCTTTATTCTGCTCTGCAACAGTTATTTTCACCATTCTATCTTCCAGCTCACTTATCCATTCTTCTGCCTCAGTTATTCTGCTATTGATTCCTTCTAGTGTATTTCTAATTTCAGTTATTGTGTTTTTCATCACTCTTTTTTCTTTAGTTCTTATAGGTCCTTGTTAAACATTTCTTGTATCTTTTTCATCTGTTCCTCTGTTGTATTTCTGAGATCTTGGATCATCTTAACTATCATTACTCTGAATTCTTTTTCAGGTAAATTACCTATTTCCTCTTCATTTTTTTGGTCTTGTGGATTTTTACCTTGCTCCTTCATCGGTGCATATTTCTCTATCTTCCTATTTTGTGTAGCTTACTGTGTCTGTGATCTCCTTTTCACAGGCTGCAGGATGGTAGTTCCCGTTGCTTCTGGTGTCTGCCCCCTAGTGAGTGAGGTTGGTCCAGGGGCTTGTGTAAGCTTCCTGGTGGGAGGGACTGGTGCCTGCACTGTGGTGGGTAGATCTGAATCTTGTCCCTCTGATCGCCAGGGCTGTTTCAGGTGATGTGTTTTGGGGTGTCTGTGAGCTTAGTATGACTTTAGGCAGCCTGTCTGTTGATGGGTTGTGTGTTCCTGTCTTGCTGGTTGTTTGTCATGGGGTATCCAGCCCTG
Organism: Globicephala melas; assembly: GCF_963455315.2. Taxonomy (NCBI): domain Eukaryota; kingdom Metazoa; phylum Chordata; class Mammalia; order Artiodactyla; family Delphinidae; genus Globicephala; species Globicephala melas. The sequence continues at coordinate 47,971,390 of NC_083321.1, read as the reverse complement.
GAGCCTGCAAGCAGTTTAGTGGAGCCAGGTCTTGATGTCGAGATGGAGACCTCAGGGAGAGCTCCTGTTGATTAATATTCCCTGGGGCTGGAAATTCTCTGGTATTGCAGTGTCTTGGTCTCAGTGCCCTTACCTCAGAGTCTCAGGCCCAACCCCTGGCCTGGGAACCAAGACCCTGCAAGTTGCATGGTTTGGCAAAAAAAGAAAAAAGAAGAAAAGTAAAGAAAACAGACAAAGAAAACCAAAATCAAATGATAAAAACAAAACCAATCAAAGAAAAGAAAAAAAGAAAATGAAAATCAAGAGAACAATATAACAAAGAAAACAACCCCAAAACAAAAACAAACAATAAAAACAAAACTAACAAAAATGAAAAACAAAAAGCAGAACAAAAACAGAAAGCAAATTAAAAAATAAAATGAAAAACAAACACACAAAATCCATCCAAAATAAAACCCCCAAGAACAAAACCAAAAACAAGAAAAAAAACAGAAAACAGCAGAAAAGTCAAGTCATAATAGAAAAATAAAAAATATATAATATATATATATTAAAAAATTGAAAAAAGAAAAAAATAACTAAGAAATAAAACAGCAGACAAGAGAACAAAATGAAACAAAAAGAGAAAACAAAACAAAAAAATAAGAATTATTATATTTTCCTGAGGCATCCACTGTCAGTGTCCTTGCCCCCCCACCCCAGTCAGCCACATCCAAACCCCACCTCCCCAGAAGGCCTTCCGATACCTCTAGGTAGGTCTCTGGATCCACTGTGATCACTGTGGGAGCAGCTCAGACTCTGACCTGGCCCAACTCTCATGTGCACTTTCTCCAAAGTCCACAGCTTCCAAAGTTAAACCAGTCTCAGTTGTGGGAGTTCTCATCCATTCAGATATTCTGCAGATGCAGGGTTTACCAAGAGCATCATGAGGATTTATTTTGCAGCTTGTGCAGCTTCACAGAGAGATTTGCATACCTCTGCCTTAGTCACATAGCCCCTGGGGCTCAGCTTTGGCTTTGGCCCCAGTTCTGCATGCAGGCTCCCCTCAGTAGTCTGTTCCCCACCAAGGTGAGAGGGGGCAAAAGCAGCTGCTGATTGGGGCACTTAATCATTCAGGCCTGGGAGGGATAAGATGGACACAGCTGGGGCATGCGTGAAGTTCCTGTGATGGCAGATACCGGCAGGAAGATGCAACAGACTGGGACATGCTCGCTCTGGTGGGAGTTCCAGTGCCTGGGGAGGCAGGGGTCATCGGGCGGGGAGGGGGTTTGCAATGGCAGCCCCGCCCCTTGGGCGCCACTCAACAGTCATGCCTCATTTCCAAGGCAGACTACACTTCCTCTTGGAGCATTCCCAGCCATGGAGCCCCTCACTCCTGTCCCCTTAGGTTGTCTCTGCATAGCCAACGGCGGTCCTCTCCCTGGGTCCACTATCCTAACCCCACCTTTTAGAACTCAGCCCCCACCAGCATTGGCATCTTGCTGTCTCAGGTTGGAGCACCCAGGGCTGATTCTGGAGGAGGCTTTGTTGTGGGCAGTGCATGCAGGCCCTGTGTGTGGTCAAAGGAGGCTTTGGTGGTGGCAGCGCTCAGGACCCTGGAGTCTGCGCCAGCGGAGGAGACCTTGGCTTGAGGGGCGGGCCATTTGCTTGGAGTATCTTCCTCCAGCCCTTTATTTTGAACCTATGTTTATTTTTAGAGCTGAAATCAGTCTTTTGGAGGCAACATATAGCTGGGTCTTGGATTTTAATTCATCCAGCTACTCTGTGTCTTTTGATCGGTGATTTAACCCATTTATATTTAGGGTGATTATTGATGAATGAGGACTTAGTACTACCATTTTATCTTTTGTTTTCTGGTTGTTCTATATATGTTCTTTATTCCCAAGCTACCTTAAAAATTGTTTCTTTGTTATTGACTTTTGACAGTTTTACTCTAATACGTTTTTGAGAAGGTCTTTTTGCATTGCAGTAATTAGGTGTTCTCTTAGCTTCATGGATTCGTACATCCAGTTCCTTCCCCATATTTGACAACTTCTCAGTTATTATTTCTTTAAATGCACTCGTTTCCCTCTCTTTTCCTAGGGGATACCATTATACTTATGTTGCCTTTCCTAATAGAGTTGGATAGTTCATGTAGAATTTCTTCATTTTGAAAAATTTAGTTCTCTTTCCTCTTCTACCTGTATCATTTCTAGATTTCTGTCTTTGAGCTTGCTAATTCTCTCTTCAGTACAGTCTGTTCTAATGCTTTGTAGTGTGTTGTCTCATTTCTTGAGTCCTTCAGTTCCAGGATTTCTGTTTGGTTGTTTTGTAGATTTTTAGTCTCTTTGGTAAATTATTCCTCTGTTCATTAATTTTATTCCTGAGTTCATTGAACTGCCTTTCTGAGTTTTCTTGTAGCTCATTGAGTTTCTTTATGACAGCTGTTTTGAGTTCTGTCAGTTAGAACACATTATTTTGTGTCTTTAAGTTTGGTTTCTGAAGAATTGTCATGTTCTTTTTGTTATACTATGTTACCATGGTTTTTCATGGTGTTTGATGAGCTGTTTATCTGCTGGTGCATTTGAAGTAGTGAATACCTTTCTTTAGGCAGAGCTTTTTTCACTTGATTCTATTTACTCAACAGATGAATAATTAGAGCACTTCCTTTTGTTTTTCAGTAGGTGGCACTATAGCAGAGGTTTCTGGTTTCTTTTACCTGAATTACCCCTGGTTAAATATGAGTGTCTACACTTTCCACCCTCTATCTCTGTCAGAGATTTTGTCCTGTGCCGTTGTTGTTGTTGTTTGTGCCTCCAGGGTTGCCAGTGACTTGCTGCTGCCAGTGCTGCTGTTATCAATGGTGTTGCCACATGGGACACTCAGATGGCAGTTACCTCTGTTTTACCTGGAGTCATCTGGTTCATAGGCTCTGTTATAATAAGGAAAGGTGGGGAGAAGCTGGGGTTGTGGGTGCCTCTGCCATGTCCACGGGTGTCAGGTTTGTGGGTACCACTATTGCAGGTGGGGGAGTGGTGCAGAGTCATGGATACTTCCACTGCTGGAGAGACAGGGTGTCAGGCTCTACTGTTGCTGCTGCCCCGTTCCCTGTGGCTGTAGGCGTTGTGCCTGAGAAGCTGGAGTCATGTGCACTACTCCCCTCTTGCTACTGGGTTCTCTGGGGCTGTGGGCTCAATTGTTGTATCTGGGGGTCCAGGATTATAGGCACTACCTCCACTGTTAACCTGGTCTGCCTCCTCTATGTTTTCTAGTTCACCCACATTTAGATGTACAGATGTGTGGAACTCTGGCATCCTAGTGTGTTAAGCAGAGGAAACTTTGTTGAGTTAATGAATATTTTACTGGTTGTAGATTGAAGGGAAGAGACAGAGGGAGTGTCTCATGCTACCATGATGCTGACATTACCTTCTTCTTCAGCTGTTTTAGTGGTTTTCAGTTGGATTGGCCTGTACCAGTAGATGGCATGAATTTCCCCAGTGAATGTGAAAATTATGATTCTCCTAATAGTAGTTGCAGAGGCTAATTATGAGAAGGCAAGTATACTCATCAGATGGGCTGCTCTACTGGTTACCCAGGTACTTAGATTCTCTGTGTGAGGAATCCATGGCCGTTGCAAAGGCTGGAGGTTATTTGAGAGCATCAGTCTGTTTCTGTGTCAGTCCCTGATGCTGCCTTTGGAATTTTTCATATGACTCTCTTATTCTCTTTAGTGAGAGAATTTTTCTTGTGGCTTTATCCTAGACTGGAAGGCCACAGCTCTGATTCCTGGGACTGGTTCAGCTTTTCTGTAGCTCTTTAACTTTCACCCTGAGCATAGCATGAGCACTACAGTTCCCTGATCCAGCTGTCTGTGGTCTTAGGGATTTTTCAGGTATTGTTGGAAAAATTTACTTAAAAACAAACTTCCTTTTTCACATATGCTAAGTTTCACATGTCTATATCTATCTGTATAATTTACCTATATCTCTACATATATGTGTATCAGGTTTCATATATATATATATATATATATATAGCTGTCAGTTAGAGGCCACGTACTTTACATTGCCTAGAAGTTTCTCAGCCTTTTTAGTCCACTGGAAATTTTGTTTGAAATGCACAATTTGTTTGAGCCATCTACATTAAAGGAATAGAAAACCTAAGTAAAATAATTGTCATGAAAATAATTGAGAAAGGTGTCAAAACATTGTCTGTGTTGTTCTCTCTTTCCTTACAGAGTGGAATGAGATAAATGAATTAGGCCCAGATAGTTAAAAAGGGAATTCTATTAGACTTCAAAGAAAAGTAATGCCAATGACATAAGAACAATTCCCAGACTTAAAGAGAGAAGGAAATCCTCTAAATTATTTTACAGATTCTGTTGTGATTAAAAGTGACAGCTATGGAATCAGGCCACCCGTATTCAAATTCTGGCATCATCATTTACTAGCAGTATGATGTTAGTCAAGTTATTTAACCTCCTTTGCATCAGTTTCTTTCTATTAAAAAGGGGATAAAAACAGTGCTTACATGTTGTTGTTGTAAGGTATAAGTGAGTTAATACACCTAAAACTCTTTGAATGTTTGGTATAGAGTAAGTGTGTAAGAGATATGTGCTACTGTTATTGTTGTTGCTATTATTATTATTACTATTACTACTACAGACTGACAAAAATATTCAAAATAAATGTACATATTAATCTCACTTATAAATAATTGGGTCAACATTCTAATTCCAGTTAGCAAATAGAATACACAAACATTACAAAATAAAATACACAAGTGCGAAGCATGGCTTGTTCACTATTAGGAAATATTATCTTTTCTGTGGATACAGAAAATGCATATAATAAAAATACATATCCATTTATGAGTAAAATTCTTAATAATGTAGGCATAGGTAGATACTTCTATAGAATGGTAAAAATACATATCTCAAATAAGAAACCCATGTCATCTTTAATGGTGAAAAGCCAAAAGTATTTTCACTAAGGCTAAGAAAACAAAGATACCACTTTACTATGATACTACATCCACTTTACTTAACATTGTTATATGTAAGCAAATTAATGAGACATGATAAGAACAAAAAGACTTAATACAAATTGAGAAAGTGGGTGCCTGCTTGTTTGCAAATGATAAAATAACAAACCTGGAGAAACAATGTAATCAATTGAGAACCAGAGAATAAGTATAATAAAATTATTCCATTATTTGGTATAAGATTAATATTTAAAAATCAATGTTTTAGAGCTTTTATCAATATCAATTATAAATGATTTTTTATATGTAAAAAATATGTGGTCAGTAAATATAATAGAAAAGTTGATTTCGTATGCAATGGTAACTGAAAAGAGATAACAAATTGGACTAAATATAATGAGAAATGTACATACTACTGTTCTGGAGAAATATCTAAAGCCTTTGGCTGGTACATAAAATACTGAATAAATGAGATACATTTTTCTGAGGAAGCTTTTTTGCTGCAGAGGAATATATTGTTCTTTAAGTATACATTTAAGTCAATCTCAATAAATATGTAACATTTATGTTTGGAATTAGTCAAGTTGATATATTCAGAGAAATATATGAATGAGCAGTCAAGGAAATTAAAAGATAGAAGATATAAGCTTGTACTATTCTTGCAAGATATTCACAAATAAAGGAAACTTCATATTTAAAAAGGGTTTGGTACTAATACTCAAAAGTCCATAAAAGGAGTCATATTGACTCTGTTTATGATTAAAATTTTATTTAAAACGAGTGACAAAAATTGGATTATTCAAAAACTACATGGCCATAAGAAAATAATATTGACCCTCTACCTTATTTATTTTACCAAAATAACTTACAGTAAAGTACAATTTCAGGACTTCTCTGGTGGCGCAGTGGACACGGGTCCTCCTGTCAGTGCAGGGGACACGGGTTCAAGCCGTGGTCTGGGAAGATCCCACATGCCGTGGAGCAACTAAGCCTGTGTGCCACAACTACTGAGCCTGTGCTCTAGAGCCCGTGAGCTACAACTACTGAAGCCTGCGTGCCTAGAGCCAGTGCTCTGCAACAAGAGAAGCCACTGCAAGGAGAAGCCAGTGCACCACAACAAAGAGTAGACCCCGCTCACTGCAACTAGAGAAAGCCCATGTGCAGCAATGAAGACCCAATGCAGCTAAAAAATAAAAAAAAAATTTTAAAGTACAATTTCAAAAAAGTCCAAAAATTGATAAATATACTAGAAGAAAATGAAATGTTTTATTATTATTCTTGTTGTTGTTGTTATTATTTTTGATATGGAGAATGCCATTCCAAGCAAGAAATAACCATATACCAGAAAGGAAAAGATATGTACCTGTGACTACATAAAACTCATTTCTGTAAGTTAAGAAATGCATTATACAAAGTCAAAAGAAAGGTGTCAACTGTAAAATATTTGCAACCCCTATGTGAGAAAGAGTACGAATTTACTTAACATATGAAAGGTCTTACAAATAAATAATCAAAAAAATGAACAACTCGAGCTTCCCTGGTGGCGCAGTGGTTGAGAATCCACCTGCCGATGTAGGGGGCATGGGTTCGTGTCCTGGTCCGGGAAGATCCCACGTGCCGTGGAGCGGCTGGGCCCATGAGCCATGGCCTCTGAGCCTGGGCGTCCGGAGCCTGTGCTCCGCAATGGGAGAGGCCACAACAGTGAGAGGCCCACGTACCGCAAAAAAAAAAAAAAAAAAAAAAAAAGAATGACTCGAGAGAAAGAAGCAAATGACAACAACAGTAAGCAGAAAGAATAACAAAGTATCAATAGCTTGTAAATAAGTGAAAGGATCCTAAAGTTACTAACAATGAAATAACAGGAAATTTAAAAATGTGAGATACTATTCTTAAAAAACTTGATGATTCAAAGGGGTTGGTGAGCATGTGAAAACAAAGACAAAGGATGTGTTAGATACTGCAGTATCTATGAAAATTAAAAATTACTTTTTTGTTTAATTTATTTATTTTTGGCGCTTTGGGTCTTTGTTGCTGTGCACGGGCTTTCTCTAGTTGTGGCAAGCGGGGTCTACTCTTCGTTGTGGTGCGCGGGTCTATCTTTGCGGTGGCTTCTCCTGTTGCGGAGCACGGGCTCTAGGTGCTGAGCAAGCTTCAGTAGTTGTGGCACGCGGGCTCAGTAGTTGTGGCACATGGGCTTAGTTGGTCCGCGGCATGTGAGGTCTTCTCTGACCAGGGCTCGAACCCATGTCCCCTGCATTGGAAGGTGGATTCTTAACCACTGCGCCACCAGGGAAATCCCAAAAATTACTTATTATATGATTCAACAATTTCTACAACTTAAGTGAAAACTATTCTTCAGATGTATTCATCATTGCAGCATTTTTATTTTTGTAATAGTCAAATTAGGAGATAAGCCTAAATGACCATCAGCATCTGGTTAAATAAAATATTGTGCATCAATGAAATCAGTGAACAGAATGAAGCAGCTCATATGTGTTGGTAATGAAAGATTTCCAAAATAATTTAAGTAAATAAAAGTGTGAGGGGGTTTTAACGTCAGTTTGGTCCTTCAAGAAGCAGACGCCAAGATGGGATTAGACATGTAAGAGATTTATTGGATGAAATGCCTGTGAAAGGTATAAGAGGAGAAAGCAATGAAAGCAAGGGAATCCTTCAGACCACAATGCTGGTCTGACACCTGAGAAAGGAGAGAGGGAAAGAAGGGTTTGGTAAAAGGAGTCTCAGACCACAGTGAGTTTAGAACAAATCCTGGCCAGGCCTATAGGGAATCCTGAGCAATGATTGCTAGTTAAAGGAACTCCATGATGAGCAAGATTGGGCTTTTCCATGCTGAGTCATTGAGGGCAGCCTGGGGGAGGTGTGGCCTCGGTGTGAATGCCCTGATAGATCCAAACAGGTGGGCAGTGGAGGCTCTCATTTACCTCTACTCACAGAAGTTTTTATTGAATGAGATCTAAGTGGTGCATCTTCATGACCAGCAGAATCTAGTTCTTATGCCATATAGATTTACCTTCCAAACATGTTTGGAGGGCAATTCCTCCTTGTTGTCCATGGGCCTCTCTTCCTGAGGAGAAACTTAGAAGAGGAAGGTTAGAAGTGAACTATAGCCTATATTGCTTCCTTTGGTCTTGGGGGTGTAACCATGAATTCTAGCTTTCCCTTATCCTCAACTGTCTGGGTACCATACCTGTGGATCAGCCATTTTGTACATCTCCAGATAGTGGTGCTAATCAAGGCTCTGCATACAGGAAAGGCAAACGCACACCCAGAATAGGTATCAATCCCCATGTTGACGAAGTGTTGGACCTTGCAGGATGGAAGGAGTAAAATGAAATTGACTTGCAAACAAGCGTGTATTTGGACTTTTTGAGAATAATGACATATTGGTGGTTCAGCATAGGTCTCTGTTGTTGGAAGTTGGACATTGAGAGGCAGCGTTAGCTAGATTAGCCTTGGTTCCTGTTATTGCATCCATGCATAGCCTATGTATCTACTGTCCTTACCATTTCATTTATGTGCCTATCATGCCAGTTCTTGGAGGGTTGATGAGGAAGAACAGATAATATGAACTGGTTAAGTCATTTTTCCAACCTGGTTGTTCAGTGTCCCTTCAGTGGTGGGTGTTTTCTGGTGGGCATGTGTGATATAAAGTTCTTCACACTTGGTGCCCACTGCTGTATGTCCATGCACATGCTCTACCCAAAAGCTTCTAATTTCTTATTGGCAACTTCCTAGGAATTTGTACATATTCTCACCTTATGCTACTTCTCTTATCATACAAAGCCAATGACTAGGAGCAACATTTGCAGTTTTTCCATTTGGGAAGATATTTTTTTCCTCTCTACTGCTTTTCAAGGCTGTTTACAAATGTGGCTTTAATGCAGCTACCATCCATTTTTAGGTTGTACACAATGTGAGGCCAACTTGTCCATAAATCGAGCTTGAGCTTTTTCTTATTCCTTTAGATGTTTGGATGTGACCCCCATAAAGCTATAGATGTGAGCTGGGGGAGGGTTCCGGGTGCAACAATGGTAGGTGACATGGGGGTTGGGGCTACCTGTTCATGATTAATAATGCCCTCTGTTCCTGAACAAACTTGATCTAGGATATACCATTTGCATCTTACCATGGATTGCTGCGGGGCCTTTCTGACAGTAAGCCTTGGTGGGTCCAACATAACCCAGCTCAAAATGGGGATTTTTAGTCACATGATCAGTTTGTGCCTCATGGTCAAGCATTCCATAACTACCAGGGATCAGTGACAGACCAGGAGCTGTTTCTCAAAAGGCATATAATTCTCTGGTGCAGATGACATGGCCTTACTCCAGAACCCCTGCATCATGATTCTCTTGCTGGGGCCTACCATAAACAAAGCATAAACAAACTTTTTCTATAATGAGCCATAGAAAATATCTGAGACTTTGTCAACCATATGTTCTTTGTTTCAACTACTCAACTCTGCTTTTGTAGTGTGAAAGCATCTATAGACAATATTCAAATGAATGGATATGGCTGCATTTTTATAAAATATGTTTTCCAAAAATGGTGGCATACTAGTTCAACCCATGAGCCGTGGTTTGCTGATCCCTGGCATGAACTCCACAGCGAATCTTTTATCATAATTGACACCTCCAACCCCATAGGGTCTGCTGGATCATATGGCTCAGCCTTTGGGCAACTTGCACCACAGCCTGAAACTACTGGAGAATTCTTTCCTCCTCTAGACCCCATTCAAAGATGGTGGGCTTCATTGTCACCTGATATGGACCAGAGAAGTATTCCTAGGTGTGGAATGTGTTGCTTCCCCAAATCAAAGAGGCCTACCAGGTGCTGTGCTTTATTTTTTATTGTAGGAAATACAAGATGCAGTTATTTGTCTTTTAATTTGGAGGGGATATCGTGACCATTGGACCCTTAAAAACTTTTGTTATGGCAGGTCCCTGAACCTCTGTAGGGTTTGTTTCCCATCCTCTGGAGCACCTGTCTTAACAAGGCTACCAACTTACTAGCCACCTCTTACTTTCCCGGTCAATTGGCGTGATGTCATCATATAACTGATCAGTGCGATGTTCTCTGGGATGGTCCCCTTTCTTTAGGATTGTCGTATGACAGAAAGCAGGAGAGTTAGCAGAGCCATGGGACAAAACTCTAAGTAAATATATTTGTCCGTTTCATGAATGTGAAGTGTTTCTAGTAGTCTCTTACCACTGAAATAGAAAAGAATGCATTTGCCGTATCAGTGGCAAATACTATCTTAGCTCTAGCAATATTACCTTGGCCGGTACAGAACCTGCAGTAGGGGCTACCATTGGATAAGCTAGCAGCAATTTACAAGAAATTTTTAGGATCCATCTGTTATTGCAAGAGACACACTGGCTAATTAAATGGAGACATGGTAGGGATAACCACCGCTTTAGGTTTGTTTTTTTTTTTTTTTTTGCAGTACACGGGCCTCTCACTGTTGTGGCCTCTCCCGTTGTGGAGCACAGGCTCCGGACGCGCAGGCTCAGTGGCCATGGCTCACGGGCCCAGACACTCCGCGGCATGTGCGATCTTCCCGGACCGGGGCACGAACCCATGTCCCATGCATCGGCAGGCGGACTCTCAACCACTGCACCACCAGGGAAGCCCCCGCTTTAGGTTTTTAATGGTGGCACTAATCTTTGCCATCCCCTGTGTTGTGATTTTTTAAAGATTTATTAACTTAACCAGAGTGGAGGGCAATTTTGAAGACTTCTGCTTAGGCTTTCTCATTATTAAAGCACTTACCTCATAGGACAAGAACCCAATTTTGGGGTTAGTCCAACTGCCAAGTTTGTCATTCCTCGATTATACATTTGGGGACTGGGGACAGACCACTCTGTGGGTCTGTCGACCCAGTGGACTGAATGTGAGCTTGACTTTAGCCTAGGAAAGACCCCATTTATTACCTAGCCTCCAGTTATGAATAATCATACTTCGTTTCTCTAGATGTCAGTGTCAACTCAGACCTTGTGTCTAATAATTCTCAAAATGTCTGGGTACTCCCCTTTCCCCAGTGCATATTTATCTGAATAAATATCTGTAGGTCTCTTTAGGGATGATTATAATATATATTTGCCACAGTGCTACAGGGTCTTTAATCCTGGGGACTCAGTCATCTTTTTAGTCGGTGTTTTGTTTTTGTTTTTGTTTTTGTTTTTTTTTAGTCAGTGGTTTTGAGAATGGCTGTAGTGAGTGACTAAGGGGGATAGAAGTAGATCAGAATGGTAATAGGAGCTGCATCACATCACATCACATCATATCACATCACATCACATGGGGCCTTGATGAATCTTGTGATGACTGACTTTCACACTGAATGAAAACTGGAGATTTCAGGGTTTTGAACAAAGGATTAAAATGATCTAGCTTACATTAAAAAAAGCTTTCTGACTGCTATGTTGGATGTTGTTATGGTAATCTGTTAGGAGGCTATTGAGCCTCAGTACCTGCAGTGGAGTGGTGGTAAATGGCTAGATTTTAGATATATTTTGACAGTAGGTTTAACAGGATTTATCAATGAATGATTGGGTGAGAAGAATTATGGATGATTTAGAGTATTTTTTGGCCCAGGGGATTGAAACAATGGATTGACCTTTAACTAAGAAGAGGAAGCCTATAGATTAGAGCAGGGTTTGAGTGAGGGGATATTTAGAATCCAGTTTTGGGCATGTTAAGCTTGAGATGTCTTTGAGACATCCAAGTGGAGATGGTGAGTCGGCATGTATTCGACATTTAGTGAGAGGTGTGGTGAGACAAATGTATTAGGAGTCATCAGTGTGTAGGTGGTATTTAATGCAGTGAGGACTGGTGACCCCTTAAGAGAGAGAGAGAGCCTAGATATGGAAGGAAGACCCAAGATTGAGCCCTTGGGGTATATTAGCATTGAGAGATTGATAGAAGTGGAAGAAGCAGTAAAGAAGAGTGACATAGGAGGAGAGAAGCAAGAGTGCAGTATTCTCAAATACAAGTAAAAGAAGTGTTTCAGGGAGATGAGAGGGACAAAATGATGCTGGTAGGTCATGTATATGACTGTGAATAAAAAATTGGATTTAGCAAAGTGGAGGCCATTGGTGACCTTTACTTAGTTGATGTCAGCTGCATTTTCCCTGTTTGAAATACCAGCATCATCTTTGATTTCTCTCTTTTCCTTCGAACTGTCTCCACTTCCAACTCCAGTATTTACTAAGCTTGTCCTCAATTGTACTTAAGAGCCATGATTCATCACCTACATTGGGGTAAATACCATTCTACATGCTGAGCATATGGAGATGAACAAGACGTGAACTCTTTTTCAGGAATTTACAGCTGAGAATGTGGTACAGGCATAAACACATTTCATTGTAATGGAAATGATAATAATTTTAATAACTATAGTAATTTCTTCTTTTGACATGACTTTTGTTGCTTTGCTGCTGCTGCTACTAGTACTACTACTACTACTACCGCCACCTACTATTATTGGAACTATATATGCTGTGCCAAGGATATCTCAAGAAATCCTTAACACTTCTATGAGGTGGCACCATTTTATGGATGAAAATGAAGCAGAGACAGGTTGAGAAAGTCATTCAAGGTCACACAGCTACTAAATGGTGGAAGTCCTATTCAAAACCAAACAGTCTAATTTTCGAGTTTGTGGTTGTTAACTAGAATTGAAAGACATTTTCTACCTCTCAGAATTTGCATACTTACTAATTTATTCCCTCACCTTAAGTTACATTCCCCCTCTTGCTTACCCTTATTCTTTTTTTACTGGGATAGCTTTTCTAATAAATCAATTGTGTGTGAATCCAGGTCTTGGACCTTTTGAATAACCTAAGACATATTATCTTCTATGCTGTTAAAGAATTGTGACAATGACTTGTCTACGTCTTTGACTGATGGATTAGTTTTTGAAAGAGGTATGACTACAGATAAAGTACTGTGGGACATCAATATATCGAGATTCATTTTGAGCCATAAGTTATAACCACATTTATTGAGAACTTACTGTATTCTCAATTGTGATTTCCCAAGGGGTCCTGGTTGAATATTCCTGCCGATGAACCTCAGATGAGACTATCTTAACCCATCAGTGTGTTCCTAATAAAATGCTACTCAAATGCAAAGGAATAAGGAACTTAGGAGTGGTAGTATAACATAATAATAACTTACACTTATAAAGTACTCTGTGTTTGCTTCTGTCTTAAATGTTTTTTAAATAGGAATTCATTTATACTTCCCAGTAGCAGAATGAGAAATGCACTCTTACAGACAGGGCACTTGAACAAAGAGAGGTTAAACTACCTGCCCAAGATATCACAGTTACTACTATTGCAAAGATATCAGTACAGTCATTATCATGATACTATTATTGGTAGTGCTCACATTTTCCTTCTCTGTTTTGTCTATTTATGTGTCACAGCACTACTAGAAAGGGCTAAATGGCTTTTTTAGACCTTACTGAAGGGTTAGACTGATTAAAGAGAATGATTAAAGATAATTACAAATTTGAAGGAAGGGGAAAAATTAAAAGTTTTATGTTTCATATGTCTTTTTCCATAGTCTAAGGGAAAAGCATCCCAAACCTTAAGGGGGCCAATTTTTAGGCACACCTCATTTTAGTCAGCTTGGGCTGCCGTAACAAAACACTACAGACCAGGTGTCTTAGACAATGGAAATTTATTTCTTCCAGTTCTAGAGCATCTAAGATCAAGATGCTGGCTGATTTGGTTCCTGATGAGAGCTCTCTTCCTGGCTTGCTTTATTACACATATTGCAGTGTGCTCATATGATCTTTCCTTGATTCATGCTCCTGGGGAGGGAGAGAGATATCTCTGATGTCTCTTCTTATAAGGACATTAATCTCATCATGAGGACCCTTCCCTCATGAACTCATCTCACCCTAATTATCTCCCAAGGCCCCCTCTAAAATCACGCTGGGGATTAGGGCTTCAACATATGAATTTATGGATGACAGAAATATTTTGTCCATAACACACCTTATTCAATTGACCTTCCCGTATTTATATCCTCTCTCAGAGAGAGAGAGAGAGAGAGAGAGAGAGAGAGGGAGAGAGACCTAAGTGAAAATCTTTTTAGTGCAAATTTCCAGCTTCATTTAAGCAACTCACCTCTTATTCATGTTATTTGAACTTGTCTTAGAATCCAACACCCTCCTAGCCCCATCCCTGCAGGCCTTGTCCTCTCTTGCTTAACTTACTCTGGAAATCCCTGAAGTCTATTGATGTGGTGACCCCCAATTCCTATGTTTCCATGATCCCCACTTTCAGTGACTCTGAGAGACCTGTTCCACTGACCATGTGAACTATACCTCTATTGACCTTACAACTCTGGCCATCTCTAATCTGTGACCTACACTGGGCCCGTCATCTCCCATTTTTGATGACCATATGATTCTCATCCCTACTGACTCCATTCACCCTACTCCACTGTTCCTAAGATCTCCCTCAGTGACCTCAACCCACTGACCCTTTAATCCTTACCCTACGTTGATGGCACTTTACCATCCACTACTATCATAGAAAACCACATTTACACATAGCCATCTTCTCTCATTCCCAACTTATGTCTAGCCATTTTGGGTTCTTGACACAGCCTCTGAATTTCATTTAATAATCACTCTACTTAAATGCCTGAGGAATTTATCAAAAAATTAATTTTTTTATGCACAACAATTTGGCATGAAAAATCAAAGTTAATATATGATATATAATACTTTTTAGTTAAAAGTTTTAATTAAACAAATATGAAAGGCATTCAGCGAATGTTAACATTGCACAGTTATCAAGGATGCAGCTATGTCAGAAACAGGTATGCATATATTAATGCATGGGTTCTGTTTTTATCACTATTTCAACTTTATCCTACTAGTTCCAACTCTCAGTGAGGCTATTTTTTTAGAGAACAAAAGGGAAACCCTACTGTCCAAGAACATCTGTTTTCCATATAATTTTTCTGTTCCAGGATTTCTTCTGGAAACATGGTCATTTGACCTGAAACTGAGAGTATGCTTGAAGCCTTGGGGCACAAAGATAGCAGAGTGAACGCTCCTGTCTCCCAGCTCTGAAGATCCAAGTCCTTTGATTGCTCTTTGTACCGTCTGTTTTCACTGGCTATGGACGGGTAGACAGTGTACCCTGAAATGGAAGCCAATGGATGCCCTCATGTCAGGCATGAATAATCTTTTTTCTTTGCATCAGGATTCCTTCAGATCATCAGCTTTGAGAACCTAGCAAAAGTCATTGCTTTAGAAGGTAAAAGTTTGCAGAAGGGAGATTTCCTTCCCCTCTCAGATCCTTGGTTGGCTTCAGCATGTTCTTCATTTTTATTTCTGATCATGACCCTATGGCTCAAATACTGTGAAAAGTCACAAGGGTGCCTGATTTGGAGATAAGCATTTTCTTACCTTTTAACACGTAAAAAGCATCTCTTTTTGAAATATCACCACACAAAACTATATATTTTTTGACATTTTAGTCTTGAAGGAATAGTTTTTTTTAATTATTAATGATTAAATGATCATGGCTTAATCAAATTTGACCTTGTCCACAGCCTTGATTAAAATGGCCCTTTTTACCTTGTCATAAATCTTGTTCCATTAACCAGTCCTTTTCAGACTTGTACATAGCTCTAGGCTTTGAATACCTAAGCTCCTGTGAATTTTTTCTTTTCCTTTTTTAAAAAACATGCACAGGCAAGTGCCAAGGCACCAGGGAAGAGGAGGATGATGGTTAAATAAGAAAAAGTTATTTAACTTCTATTTTCCATATTTTTTGAATAATGTTTCCAGAATTGATGCAGGCTCTATCCTGGTCAAGTTTCTGGGGTTTTTTTTTTGTTTTTTTTTTTCATTTCCTATAACAGGATATCCCTAAAAAGCACTATATTTGGGAATTGGGAATCATGAATTTTCCATGAATGTTTTTGCATTCAAGCATTAATAACTCTTCCTCACAAATTTCTGAGGGTAAAAAAAATACACTTAGAACTGAAAAGAATTTGTAGATTCCAGTCAAGAACTGTATATTGGTTAAACTGTGTAGTTATTCTATAGAATTTGTGGCAGTCTGCAATGATTTTAACTTCCCTCTATGAAAATGACTTTCTTGTGACTTTAAATAACATTATATATTTAAAAGTAAAAAATAACATTCAGAATAATAGTTTAAAATATGAAGTAGGTATTTTAAATGGATTTTATTTGATTTTATCATGTACTCATATATTTTAGTAATCTGTTTTTAAAGCAAAAGGAATTGAGGCAAAGAAAAATGAAGTTCTTTCTCAGCAAGTCTTCAACTCTTGCTGTTAACTGATTTAGTTTTAGATGTTTCAATTGAAAAAATTGATATAAGGGATGTTTTCCTTATGAGTGGGTGATATTTTAGCCTTCCTCAGGTAATGTGCCTCCTTTGTTCAGATACTGGGGCTGTTTTGTGGTCATTGAGTATTAATTTTCTTTCAAGTCATTAAGCACATCCTGTTTCTTAATTTTGTCCCATGCATCAGGAATTTTACCTTTACCTACAAATCTTTGGAGATATTTTTCTTGTAGCTTTAATCTGAAGTGGCAGACAAACCATTTCCAGTATGGCTGGGTGGATGTGTCTGGGGTGATACTCCACCTGGCATATTCCCCTCCTGCCTGTCGATAGTTCTTATATGGGACTTCCCTGCCATCTCCGAAAACCAAAACACAATCACTTGCTACCAGACTGGTACAGCAATCAATGACAAAATGGTCTGTTTTGTACCACCTTCCTCCACTGACAGCCTGTGGACGATGGAAGGGAACACTGTGGTCTCCATCATGCATAGGGATTGTGTTTGTACAAATTGCTCTACAGCAGGGACACTGTTTCCAGCAGCCACAGAGATGTTCAGTGAGCATTTTCTGGATTTCAGGAACGATTTCTTCTACAAACATATACAAATCATTCTGTTCTACTCTCTTCATTTCAGGATCCAAAGCTGTACTCATGGCTTCTTTGAGAAAATCAATATCTTTTATCTCCTGGTGTTCAATGCTTATCAAGTCTTTTCGTGGAAAGATCAAGTTACTCCCCAGGTGATCACAGAACAAATCCAACCACCCAGACACAGTGCTGCTTTTATCTTTAGCTACTGCTGTGGATGCCTGAATAGCTGAGAGGATGGCATTCTTGATTTCATCTGAACTTATTCTTAAAAATGTCTTCATTTTTTCACTTCCTTTGTCAGAACAATATCTTTTAATGTGGTTTTCAATGTAATTCTTAAAATATGATTCCGGATTATGAATGTACTGCCAAAAATTACCAAAATTTTCCTCTTCTGCCAGAGAGATGAGAATGTGTTTCTCCAGGTTAGCCCTGTTTCCATTGAATGCCGGGCAGGTGGCTTGCATGTCCCCAGCAATTTTGCGGGCCATGTTTTTCTTTATGGTGTTGGAGACAGCAGTGGTGAGTTTGTGCCACAGAAAATCAACAAATGTTTTAATTGAGGTTGCTCCCTGACAAGAGATCTTAAAACTCATGAAGAAATCATCTTTCTTGCTTTCCAGATAGTTTACAGGATCATTTGCTCTCTTGAATTCCTTGTGCATATGATGAAACTTCATTGATGCTCTTTGGAATAAATACAAGGCTAAGTCTATTTCATATTTTCTTGTAAATGTGTATCTTTCCTTAGTGGGTGCAGATTTCACCTCCTCATCTATTATTCTCAGGATTTCATAGAAATAAGCTGGATTGTAATCATGCTTTTGCCTACAAATGTTGTCAATAGTTTCATTAACTTTTGAAACAATGCGGTTAGTAGTCATATTTATGGACTCTTTATCCTGGACCTCTAATGTCATTGTAACTAAGTTCAAATATTTCTTGTTCATTTTGATATGTTTGTCATATTTGATTTCAAAGTTTTCTCCATAATTTTTATTCAGTATGCTTGCCCTGTCTTTCTCCTTTTTGAAATAATCCAAAAGGATGTTTTCAGAATCCACTTCAATTTTAGGCTCTGCGATTGGAGAGTGAGTTGAGGACAAATCATAGACCCATTTTTTCCAAAGTGTGTTGAATTTCTCATGTAGCTCTTCCTCACTCAGTTGGGTGCCCTTTACAGTTAAAGCCAACTCTCGGCTTTTTTCCAATAATTCCTTTTCATAACCTGATTTTTTGTTATGCAGTTTTTCTTGATTCTTTTTAAAACTAAGAAGTTCTTTGGCTTTTCTTTGGCTGTCTAAAATGAATGCCTCTTTAAGGATTATTAGCTTATTTTCAAAATTTCCTTTCCACTGTACCAGCACTTCACTATCTGGGTCTTCATTAAAATATTTTTCAAGTTCTTGCTTGATGGCTTCATATTTCTCTGTAACTGGAGCCTCAATTGTGTGTGTTTCGAGTATCTGGATTTTTTCATTCTGAATCTGGTTGATCAGCTGGTCCTGTATGCTCAGCACATGACTCCTCAACTCCCATGTCCAGTAGTTATACATGGTTTCCAGTTTGCTCATGGCCATGACCTCTCGGGTATTCCTGAAACTGAAAATAAAGTTTTCATTCAATAGTGCTCTCCACAAATCTTGAACTCGGAATTTTACATCTGATATCTTCATGATGCTTCCCCTAGATTCCTGTTGGGCAGTCACAAGAATTCTGCTTTTCAGTTCTTGGACATTGTGGCTATAACGAAGATTGGGAGGGGCCATTGGGGGATTGCCATCCCAGAGGTGAGCAAAGTAGTAGACATGGGTATTAACATCAAACTTAATGACATCACGAAAGCGGGTTACATCTGAGCACTGCTCTTCTTCAGCTGCTGTTGCTGCCATTTCATCCAGTCTCTGCTCTAGCCGCCTTCGTCCTTCCATAGTTTGGTCTTTAGCTGTAATCTCTCCCACATTCTGATGAACAAAGAGGCAACTAGGAGATATTTTTACTTGTTTCATCCTCAGAAAAGCTTGGACAACTATTTGTAGAATATCTTGCATTTCTGATGGATTTTCCCCAAAAATATTGATCAGAGTCAAGTTTCCAAGTCCGATGACAAAGGTTGCCAACTCATTGTCACGATTCTGGGACTTGTTGCTGAGTTCTGGGGCCCGAAGTCCTTCTGTGTCCACAACAAGCACAAAGTCAAAGCCAAGTTCCTTTGCAAATGTCTCCTCCACCTTCAGAAGCTGCATGTAGGCCCCCCGGGTACACCTCCCAGCACTGACAGTGAACTGCAGCCCAAAAAGTGCATTCAGCAGGGTGGACTTCCCTGAGCTCTGCAGGCCAAGGACAGAGAGAACAAAGAGCCGTTTGTTTCCAAGTTTCTCAGAGACCTTGTCAAAAACAGCTGCCACCCACCTCAGGGGCACATAAGAAGCATCCCCATCCATTAGCTCAATGGGAAAACCAGATAGCATCAGATCTGCAGCAATGTGGGGAAGGGAGAGAAATAGGGTATCTTTCATGGATGAAGCTTCTTCCAGAGCTTCATAGATCTGGCCAACTTCTCTGAGAAGTTGCTCAATTCCCAAGGTGCAGTCACTAATCTCTCTGGAGATAACTTCTATCTCATTCTGCAAGCCTTTCAGAGAGTTGCTCTTTGGTGCCTCTTGCTTTTCTTTTTGGACCAGTGACCACAATGCCTTTTTCTTCTCATTTAGTTTTTCCAAGTGTCCTGCAGTCAAATTGTCTAAAAACACACTCAGCCATTGCAAGAAGTAGAGTTTGGTATGAGTTTCTGAATGATTTTGGAGAATTTCAAGGACAGAATGCATTAAATCATTGAGAGGAAAGGCTTTTCTCAACTGTTGACATCGTATCATTTGTTTATCTGTCTCAATCTCACTCTTGTGTTGTTCAATGCTTCGATTCCCTTTTTCTCTCAGATGATAGAGTTCTTTGTCCTTTTTACACCAAAGTTGCCACAGTTTTCCCTGAAGGGGTAGTAAATTTTCCTTCATCTGAGGTATTTCCATTTCTCCCAGTAGGGCCATTAGAATCTCTGCCTTTTCTTTGGCTTCCTTGCATTCTCTCTGGTCTTCATCAATAAGCAATCCTTGCTTGCGAGCAATTTGGGCACAGTTCTCCAAGCTGAGTGCAGTGTCAGAAAGCTCTAACAAACGTCTGATTGTAGTTGTGAGCTCCTCTATTAATTCTGCCTCATTTCTGTTCCTGACCCCAATTCTCACTCTTGGGCCAGAGTTATTTGCCATGGTTTTTTCTTTATCATCAAGCAAACAGATTAAAGTTTTTGATTTCTGACACAGGTCATGGACAATTTTTCGGGTTTCTTTATTGTCATCAGAAGTTGACATGAGGACCACAATGAGAGAAGAGACCTCCTGCAAAAAGGCAAGTTGCTTCTCATGTTCCTTTGCATCTCCATGAAGATTGATGAAGGTCAGGCAGTTGTCAAACCTGTCCTGATCTTCACCCCCAGGACAGAACCAGGCAACTTCCACCACACCTCCCATCAAGAGACAGTCTTTGCTGCTCCCTTTGCAATGTCGGTGAAAAAAGACATCATGTTTCCTTTTACTGAGAAGACAGTTCATGATCTGAGATTTGGAGGCAGAGAAGCCGTTTCCAACTCTAATAAAAGACACAATGGGGGTAGAGACATGACACATCTGCTGATTTTTGTAATTGTCCTTCTCCTCTTTTATTGATTTCCCTGTTTGCTGCCAGCTCCTCCTTATTTGACTGAGAGACCAGAGAGAGAATTCAATTTGAGCATTGCAAGGATTAGGTATGAGAAGGGGGAGGGCAAACTGACAAATGGAAAGTTTGGCCAAAATGTATTGTCTGGCAAAATCATCTGCACAGTGAAGAATTGCCATCTGTATATCCATAGGGTGAATGTAGGGCCTGGCATTAGTGGTTGCTGAAGGATTAGTGGTGCTATTACTGTCTTCAAATAGATCTTCATATGGATCAAAAGCCTCCTTTTCTTGATTTGAGGTGCTTGGATAGACTTGCTTCTCTGTGTATTCATCATCCTTAATGATCAGGTATCTCAGCCCATAATCCAGCATCAGTAGCTTCTGTAGGAAATAGAAGGGAAGCTCTCTTTCAGAGCAGGGCTGGGTGTTGTACACAGGATTCTTGTAGATCATATGGAAGTTAGCTCTGCTCATCATTTTTGGGTAGTAATGTTCTAGGCCTAGACGCTGGAGTATTTCTAGGAAGGCTCTATTTTCTATGACCTCCCGTTTGTTACTTTCATTATCATGTGGTTCATGGGGCTGTTTCTTTCCATGGAAAAGACTTTGCAATTGTTTTTTCACATCCTCCATTTGCAATGAAGAGACGGTGGCCTCATAATCCTCATCAATGAGCAATCTCAAGTCTTTTTCTAGGTTTTCCCAATCATGAGCTGCCCCAGGTTTGGTGAGGACATGTACAACTTCTTTAGACAAAGATTGTCCCATGTGATGTCTTACTAATGCCAAGCGTTCTGTTTTCTCTTCTGGAGAAGCAACTTTGATGCCAAGTGTAGCTGTCAGACCTGTGAGCACCAGGAATGCCTGAGCCTTGTAGTTGCAAATATTTTTGAGCTCTTGGTATTTATCTAGGGCAGTTTGCATTTTATCCAGTAGGAAGTCTAACTCATCACACCCAAGGAGATACTGAAATGTATTGTTTACCACATGATATCCTGCACCAGCTGCAATCAAAAGTAGCAAGATGTGTGTGTCTGGCTGCCCCGTTTCTTGGAGGTATCTCAAGAAGCAGCCAAGAGACAAGGTGACCTCATAAGTCACCTTGCTTTGAGCTTCCTCCACTGATTCTGTGGATTCAGACTTGGCCTTAACTTCCATAAGGTCATTCTGGTTTTTTTTAAAGATTTTAATTAATTCAGAAAATTGGGTGATATTGACATTCTCTTCCTCTGGTTCTGACTGAAATAGCCACTGCATGATGGAATGAGCCTGAGGAAAGTTTGTCACTTTGTAGATGTGAGGATCCAAAAGGCTGCGCAACTGAGATTTAATAAATTTAGTTTCATATATGGAATGCTTTTTGCAGAAGTTGACAGTGTCTACCAGAAAATTCTGCAGACCCCTATCTGTGAGGCATATATTAGTCCAAGTGTTATAACTTTTTATTTTTTCACTCAATCTTTGCATGAAATTTATCAGCTTTTTAAGCTGCTCTTCAGGATCAGATACCTCCCAGGATTTCACATCCTCTAGGAAAAGCCTAGCCTCCTTCTCAACACTCAGTAATTCTTCTCCCTCCTGGATCTGGGCAGTAAGACCAGTCAGAGCAGTGTAGCTGTCTTTCAGGCAGTTAGCTACCTGACAAGGATCCTTAAAATCGCTTCGGTGGCTGGTGAGGATGATGTCCCAAACGGGCACCAGCTGAATTCCCCGGTCAATGACACACCAGGTTTGATTATTGGCAACGAGGCCAGCTTTCCACTGTGAAAGGCCATTTGCTTCTGGTGGGCCACCTGTCTGGGCCACAGATAATTGGACTTTGGTTTGGAGATTTTGGAAGGTTGTTCTCTGAGAGGCTGTTTTTGAATGAGAGTCTGACACATCCACACCTGCAGCAACATTCACTCCAAAGCCACTGTAGCTGCCCCTTATGTAAATATCCAGGGCCTCTGCAGCTTGCTGTTTCACTTCTGCCAGCTGCTCACTTTGGAAGCCCTCTGAAATGGCTTTCCACCAGTAGATTCCTCCCAGGTGCAGAGGGCCCTGGTTAGCATGAGAGCCAAACCTGTGGAAGAAGGCTTCAGTCCTGCGCCTCAGCAAGGGAAGTTTGTCTGGGTCTTCTGGCTGACCTGAAAGGTCTTCAATGCATTTCAATTCCTGTAGAGCAGCCTTGGAGAGCTGGAGCTGGTCAGTGGGAAAGTGGCAGGAGGCCAGTGGGATGTAGCTGAACTTGGTTGAGCAGAAGTAAGAGTGCTTAGAATGTGACTGTTGGGTTTCCTTGGATTCTGAATGTTTGCTCTGATTCATAGCAGCTTCCAGGCTAAATCCCCAACCTCCACCCTTTGCCGAGGCAGTTACACTGAAGCCCAGCTTCTCTACAGCCTGGATGAACATGGATTCTTGTTGAGAAGATGTAAATTCCTTTGTTTCCATCCGTGTACTCTGCGCAGGGCCACAGAGTGAGAACTCCTTGGGGACACCGAGTAGCTCCTCTTTCTTCTCTGTCAGGCCCCTTTGATTACTGGTTTTGTAAACTCCCTGAAGGGCTAGTCCTCCAGATGCATGTCGCACCAGCTCTCTATCTGGAAGGTTCTTCCTGTGAGACAGTGTCTCCTCCATAAGTTTGAGTTGTCCCAGCATGTTTTCCGTGACATCTCTTAGGGACTTTTCGGGACGTGGCCAGAACTCTTTGGGGATCTCCATTGCCTGCATCAGCTCTGCTTCCTTTTTCCTCACTGCCTCTTCCTGTCGCTGCCTCCCTTCTGCCAGCATCTCTCTTAGCTCCTGCAGTGCCTGTTCTGCCTGCTTCTGCCTTTTCTTTATTGTTTCCACCTGAGACTCCTGTAACTCTGAAAGAGTATTTGAGTATGACAGGTTAAGCAGCTTCTCCAGGGCCCTTTTCTCCCAGGGATGTTGTGCCTGGGATTGCAGCTTCTGGAGTTCTTTTTCTTCTAGGTGTTGTAAGGCTTGGGCACAGGTCACACCCAGGTGTTCCTGCAGCTTGGGCAACCAGTACTCAACTGCCAATCCTACTTCTCTCAACATCTCTTGGAGATCTTGCCCATTTTTGTCTCTGAGCAGGAGCTCATTAGGGGTAGACTCTTCTGTGTCCATGGCTGTGGGACGAAAAGACACTCATTTAGCCTTTGGCATGTTAATATACAGAACTCTGTGATTAATTTGCAGAAATCTGATGCTTTTCTATACACTAATAATGAACTATCAGAAAAAGAAATTGAGGAAGCAGTCCCATTTATGATCACATTAAAAAGAATAAAATATTTGGGAATAAACTTAATCAAGAAGGTGAAAGCCCTATACTCTGAAAACTATAAATACTGATGAAGAAATTTGGAAATGATACAAAGAAATGGAAAGATATCCTCTGTTCCTGGATTAGAAGAATTAATGTTGTTAAAATGTGCATACTACACAAAGCAATCTATAGATTTAATACAATCACTATCAAAATACCCATGACACTTTTCACAAAAGTAGAACAAATAATCCTAAAATTTATTTGGAACCACAAAAGACCAAATTGCCAAAGCAGTCTTGAGGAAAAAAGAAAGCTGGAGGTATCACATTCCCTGATTCAGACTATACTACAAAGCTACAGTAAGCAAAACAGCATGGTACTGGCCTAAAAACAGACACATAGATCAATGGAACAGAATAGAGAGCCCAGAAGTATATCTACACACTTATGGTCAGTTAATCTACAACAAAAGAGGTAAGAACACAATGGAGAAAAGACAGTTTCTTCAATAAGTGGTGCTGGGAAAACTGGACAGCTACATTAAAAGAATGGGATTAGCAAAAAATGGGCAGAAGACCTAAAAAGACATTTCCCTGAAGAGATGGCCAACAAGCATGTGAAAAGATGCTCAACATTGCTAATTGTTAGAGAACTGCAAATCAAAGCCACAATGAGGTATCACCTCACACCAGTCATAATGGCCATCATCAAATAGTCTACAAATAATAAATGCTGGAGAGGGTGTGGAGAAAACGGGAACACTTGTATACTATTGCTGAGAATATAAGTTGGTTCAGCCACTATAGAAAAGATTGTGGAGGTTCCTCAAAAATTAAAAATAGGACCACAATATTGTCCAGCATCCACTTCTGGATATATATCCAAAGGA
Source organism: Globicephala melas (assembly GCF_963455315.2). Lineage (NCBI taxonomy): Eukaryota > Metazoa > Chordata > Mammalia > Artiodactyla > Delphinidae > Globicephala > Globicephala melas. The sequence goes on along the minus strand of NC_083321.1, from coordinate 47,946,598 downwards.
AGTGAAGACAGAGAATTGAAGAGATATATGCACTTCCATGTTTATTGCAGCATTATTCGCAATAGCCAAGATATGGAAACAGCCTAAGTGTCAGTCCATGGCTAAACAGATAAAGATTTACTACACACACACACAAGGGAATATTTATATTATTCAGTCATGAGAAAGAAGAAAATCCTGCCATGTGTGTGTGACAACACAGATGGACCTTGAGCGTATTATGCTAAGTGAGATAAGTCAGACAGAGAAAGACAAATCCTGTATAATATCACTTATGTGTAGAATCTAAAAAGCCAAACTAGTAAAAACCAGAGAGTAGGATGCTTGTTACAAGGGGTTGGAAGGTGTAGGAATTAGGGAGATGTTGTTTAAGGGTACAAATGTGCAACCAGTAGATAAATAAGTCCTAGACATCTAATGTTCAGATAGTGATTATAAGCAACACACTGTGTTATAAACTTCAAATTTACCAAGACACTATATCTTAATTGTTCCCACCACAATAAAGAAATGATCTTGTGATGTGATAGAGGTGTTAGCTAACTCTATGTTGGTAATATTGCAATATATAAATGTATCAAATCAGCATGGTGTATACCTTAGACTTATGCAATGTTATATGTTAATTATGTCTCAGTAAATAAATAAAATGCACTTCTTACCTGGTTTCTACTTGTCGCTCACTTCTTACTCTTCATCTGACACTAGTTAATAATATCTTTGTATTATGAATAACTTTTATATTATGAACTGTATATGGATTATGAAGATCTCTTTTCTACTGATGCCATCTTAATGTGTGGATGTAGGACCAAATGTTCTAGTATTCAGTGTTTCCTCAGTGTTATGTTTTTCTCCCCAATGCCTTTGGACATATCTTTGGGCAGCAGATGAAATGAGATTTTACGTGTCGCAACTTCACACATTATTCAGGTTTCCCCTCTTTTTGGAATTCCTGTCCTACTGAATGTCACTATCGTACTTCTGTGTCAATGGGTGTCCTACTCATCCTTCTTCCTGCTGACATGAATGCAGTTCACCATGTCCTTTCAATTTATCCATTTAAATCTCTCTTCAATCTCAATTCTTTTTAATCCCCTACCAGCTCTCCAAAAGATTTTGCCTTCACCTTGTCTTTATTGGATTTCTATAATTGTCATCTCATCTACACTCATTCTTATTTTGTGCTTTCCATCTTCCCCAATGTCACTTAGATTTATGGCAGACTCAGAAACTCAGAACAACTTTTTCAACTGAAGATATCTAAAATATCTAGATAAATTTTTAAGACAGATTCTTTGGAGCCTCAAGGAATTTACTGGATAGTGAAGTAATATCTGATGGAAGAGGTAAATAAATTTTAAGCAACTGAAATATTTCCACTACAAATTAAAGCCAACATTTAAGACCTTGGCATACACCAAGGAGGGCAAATAAATTCACAATCAGACATATCATAGTGGAACTGCAGAAAATAAAACAAAACAGCAAAAACAAAGCATTTAGAGAAAAACAAGATTTTATCTTCAAACAACTAATAATTAGAGAGAGGGCTGACTTCTCAGCAGCACTGATGGAAGCCAGAAGCCAGTGGAATGGAATTTTAAATATTGAAAGAAAATAGCTGACAAACTTGGATTCTATACAGAGTTAGATATCCTTAAAGAGTTACGGTGGAAGAAAAACATGATTGAAAAGAACACGTTGACAGAGTCTGCTACTTGGAAATGCACATTGAATGAACTACTAAAGCATGTTTTTTCAGGAGAAGGAAAATATCACCAACAGGTCCTTGCGGTATTTGAGAGGAGGGTCAGAGATTCTATTGATTTTGGTGCCATTTGTTAAGTAGAATATATGTTGCAATTTCTAATATAATGTCAAACAGAAGAGTAACTGTCCAACTAACAGAGAAAAAATGAAGTAACAAAAACACTTGATCATAGAGCTTATCAAAATTTGTGGGCTACACTGAAAGCAGTGCTTGAGGGAAATTTACATTGAATTCATATGTAAGAAAAAATTATCTGAAATCAATAATCTAAGTTTCCACCTTAGGAAATGAAGAGGAAATTAAATTTAAATACGCAAGAGAAAAGAAATAATGAAAACTAAAGCAGAAACCAATAAAATTGAAAACAGGAAATCAGTAGAGAAAATCAATAAAACCATAATTTGATTCTATGAAAATACCAACAAAAGTGATAATTCAGACTATGAAAAGAAAGAGGGAAGGCACAAATTACTAATACTGGAAATAAAATAGGGGTTATGAATATGAATCCTACAGACATTAAGAGGATGAAGAAAAGAGTACTATGAACAACTGTTTGCTCTCAAATTTGATAACCTAGATGAAATGCACTAGTTCCTTGGAAGACAACAAGCTATCATAGCTTACATGAAAGGAAATAGGTAATCTGAATAGGCCCGTGTGTATTAAAAAAAATTGAATCAATGATTAACAACCCATCCAAAACAGAAAGCATCAGTCCCAGTGGGATTCACTGGTGCATTCTACCAAACATTTAAGGAAGAAATTGTACCAAATATGTACAATCTCTTTCAGAGGACAGAAGCAGAGGGAATACTTCCTAATTTAATTCATGAGGTCAACATCACCCTGATACCAAAATCAGTCAAGGACATTACAAGAAAGAGAACTATAAACCTATATCCCTCATGAAAAATAAGTAACAAATTAAATCTAATAATGTGTAAAAGAATAATCCACCACAACCAAGTGGGATTTATCTCAGGTATGCAAAACTGATTCAACATTCAGAATCAGTTAATGGAATACACCACAACAGACTAAGAAGAAATATCACATGATCATATCAATATATGGAGAAAAACTATTTGACAAAATCCAACACCCATTCATTATAAAAACTTTCAGCAAACTAGGAATAGAGGGGAACTTCTTGAAATTGATAAAAAGACACTAACAAAAACCCTACTGTTAACATCACACTTAATGGTAAGAACCTAGAAGCTTTCCTCTTAAAATGGAATTGGTAAAAGAATCCCGTTTCATCACTCCTATCACACATCCTGTTGGAAGAGTTAGCTAATAAGAAAAGGAAATAAAAATATACAGATTGGGAAAAAATAAATAGCACTGTATTTGTTTGTAGATGACATGATCGTCTATGTAAAAAATGCCAAAGAATCAACAACAGAAGAATCTCCTGGAACTGGTAAGTGAATATAGCAAGGTTGCAGGATGCAAGGGTTAACTTACAAAAATTATTGTTTTTTTATATGCTAGCAATAAACAATTGGAATTTGAGATTAAAAACACAATATCATTTAAATTAGCACCCTCAAAAAAGAAATACTTAGGTATAAACCTAATAAAATATGTTCAAGATCTATATAAGGAAAACCACAAAACCCTGATGAAAGAAATCAAAGAATATCTGCATAAATTTAGAGATATTTTGTGTTTAATATTAAGACCAATTCTTCCCAACTTAATCTATAGAGACAATGCAATCCCAGGCAAAACCCAGCAAGTTATTGTGTGGATATCAACAACTTGATTCTGAAGTTTACAAGGAAAGCAAAAGACCCAGAATAGCCAACAAAATATTGGGGGAAGAACAAAGTCAGTATACTGACACTCCCAGATTTCAAGACTTACTGTGAAGCTATGAAGGTGCTTTGTGACCACCTAGAGGGGTGGGATAGGGAGGGTGGGAGGGAGACGCAAGCGGGAGGAGCTATGGGGATATATGCATATGTATAGCTGATTCACTTCGTTATAAAGCAGAAGCTAACACACCATTGTAAAGCTATTATACTCCAATAAAGATTAAAAAAAAATAAAAGACAGTATGGTACTGGCAAAAGGAGACAAATAGAATTGATGAATGGGCTAGAAGATCCAGGAATAGACCCACACAAATGTAGTCAACTGATCTTGAGAAAGGAGTCAAGGTAATCCAATGGAAGAAAGGATAGTCTTAACAAAGGGTGCTGGAATAACTGGACATCTACATGCAAAAAAATGAATCTAGGTACAGACCTTGCACTCCTCGCAAAATTAACTCAAAATGGCTCGTATTACCTAAATCTAAAACGCAAAACTATGAAACTCCTAGAAGATAACATAGGAGAAAATGTAGGTGACCTTGGGATTGACGATGACACTTTAGATACAAAATCAAAAGCATGATCCATGAAAGAGTAAGTTGATAAGTGGACTTCATTAATTTTAAAACTTCTGTTGTATGAAAGATGCTGTTTAATAAAAAAAAGGAAAGATAAGCCAAAGCCTGGGAGCAAGTCTTTGCAAAATATATATCTAATAAAAGGCTGGTATCCCAAATGTACAAAGAATCCTTAAAATTCAACAGTAAGAAAACAAGCAAGCCAATTAAAAATGGTGCAACATTTTTGAACAGATATTTTAACAAAAACATATACAAATGGCAAATAAACATGAAAAAATGCTCACCGTCTTAGTCATTAGAGAACTGCAAATTAAAACAAGATGCCACTACACACCAATTAGGATGGTTAAGAACCCTCATACATTGCTGGTAGGAATGCAAAATGTTACAGTTACTTTGGAAGACTGGTTGGCAGTTTCTTACAAAAAAACAAAACAAAACCCTGTACTCCTACCGTATGATCCAGCAACAAAGCTACTTGGTATTTACTCAAATGAGTTGAAAACTTAAGTTTACACAAAACCTCCCCATGATGTCTATAGAAGCTTTATTCATATTTGCAAACTTGGATGCAAACAAGAGGTCCTTCAGTAGGTTAATAGATTAACAAACTGTGGTACATCCATACAATGGATTATTATTTAGCAAAAAAAGAATTGAGCTATAAAGCCATGAAAAGACATAGAAGAACCTTAATTCACATTGCTATGTGAAAGAAATCAGTCTGATAATGCTACATAATTTATGATTCCAACTATATGAAATAGTGGAAGCCAAAACTTTAGATACCGTAAAAAGATCCGTGGAAGCCAGGGGTTGTGGAGAGAAAAAAATGGTGCCAATAGACTTGCTTGATGCAGGGTTGCCACAAACCTTCAATTTGTAATAAAACACAATAGCCATGAAGTGCAATAAAATGAGATATGCCTAAGTACCTATTAGAATGGCCAAAATCCAGATCACTGGCAACTCCAGTTGCTGACAAGGGTCTGGCATGAAAGAAGCTCATATTCATTGCTTCTGGGAGTGCAAACGGAATAGCTACTTTGAAAGTCAGTTTGGTTCGTTCTTACAAAACCAAATATTCTTTTTCCTTATGATTAGCAATCATGCTCCTTGGTATTTACCTAAATTATACTTCACAAAAGCTGGCACACAGATGTCCATAGCAGCTTTATTTATAATTTCAAAAACTTGGAAGTAACCAAGATATCCTTCAATAGGTCAATGGATAATAAACTGTGGTACATCTAGACAATGGAATATTATTCAGTTCAAAAAAAATGAAAAGAATGAAGTGAAATTAAATGAAAAATGAGAAGACATGGAGGAAACTTAAAAGTATATTTCTAAGCGTAAAAAGCGAAACTAAAATGCCTACCTACATACTTTATGATTCCAACTGTATGACATTATGGAAAAGACAAAACTATGGTGTCAGCAGAAAGATGAGTGGTTACAAGGAAAGAATGAGTAGGAGGAGCACAGAGGATTTTTAGGGCAGTGAACCTATTCTGTATATTTAAGGGTTCATTACACTTCATTAGACGTTTTTCAAAACCCATAGAATGTGCAAGACCTATGTAAACTTCATACTCTGAGTGATAATTGATTTTTCAATGTGGGTTCATCACTGTAACGGATGTGCCACTTTGTTGGGGGATGTTGATAATGCAGGAGATGACACGTGCGGGGGCAAGAGGTATATGGGAAATCTCTGTAACTTCTGCTTATTTATGTGTAAACCTAAAAGCGCTCTAAAAAATAAGTTCAATAAAAATAAAACAAAGTTTACAGAATTACTTGGTGAAATTGATAATCCACAACTACTTTGGCAAAGGTTTAGTATTTAGTATGTTTTTTGGTACCTGATAAAACAAACCAAGAAAAAATAAGTAAATACAAAGAGAACTCGAACAATATGATTAGCAACCCAACCTAATGTCCCCATGTAGAACACTGCTCACAACATGTTTTCATTGTGTCGCTAATGAGTTGTAGAAAGCCTTTAGGCTGGGCAGGGGACAGCCACGTGTTTGGGGATTGTTGGTGGATAGTTGAGGGGAGAGGAGAATAAAGTTGAATACCTGGGTGAGGGCATGAAGACATGCATTTGGAGAGCCAATCTAGGGATCAGCCTAAGACAGAGATGTGGTCTTCACCAGCCAGAACTCCCCATGAAGTTGGATCAAAACAGGATGTCCCAATTGCACTCATCACCTGATTTCCAAACCTCTCCCTCCTTTTGTTTTCCCATCACAACTCATCCTATTTTAATTTTTCCAGTGTCTCAGGTTCCAAATCATCACCTTTGACTTCTATCTCTCTTTAGCTCACTACAGTCAGACATCATATTCTCAAATTTTTCCATCCAGTTCAAACCCATGTACTACATATCATAGACTATGTGCCAGGTGTTCTGCTCAAAAATGGGGTTATAGGCATGAATAAGACATGGTCAGAGAGGGTTCTGCATCAGTCTAGGAGGAAGGAAATGATGAGAGTAGTCTAGGAGGAGGGAGAAACAGAGCTTTAATTGGAGCCCTAATCCTCATTAGATGACTTTACTTCTTGATTCTCTAGAGAATGCATAAGGTGTCATGAAATGTAGATAGTTCTGTTGCTAATCATGGGAATCTTTTGAGGCATTCCTCATTTGTTTCTAACTTTTCTAGTTTCTCTTAGAGTTGTGTTTGGTTTTGGGTGCCCACTTTCTATCTGTGATCCAGTTCTTTCACTTTGTACTTGGTGTTGGTGTTTGGTGGTGTTGGATTAACTTCTGTGGGTAGGAATATGTCTCATACTAATTACAGACTCATTTCCAGTTCTGGCTCCTGTCTGGATTCAGCTTTAGACCACATATATCCCCCAATGATAATGAGGGGAGAGTGGTATGGGCACATTTGTTTTCTGGACACCTTATTTCATAGTTTTCCATCTATAACTTTTCATTTTTGGGCATCTACTATATATTGGGCATAGATTATCCTATATATCACCTGTATCAATTTGCTCATGAGTCTATTACCTATTCCATATACACACTGCCACTGGGCCTTCATCTTTGCTCTGGTATATTCAATAATTTTTTTCCTCTCTTGTAATTCCTTTTCCACATTGCATCCAGAGTCATCCTTTTGACATCCAAATTTAAATCATGTATTGTTTTGTTTAGAAAACTGAAAATTCTACATTGTCTCGTGATAAAATTAAAATGGCTTATCATTCAAGGCCTTTATACTTTAACAAGAATCATACTCTGCCGTACCTTTCACAACCACTCCTTTTCCTTTTCCTAATACTTACCTCACTCTCTCCCTTAAAAACCACACTCTGCCATCTTCCTTCATTCTCATGGCATTCTTGACTCTAAATATTACCCTGGATGAGCCTTTCCTTCCCACCATTTCTGCCAGGGGTTCTATATTCCTTCTGCCCTAATTCAAGTTTTTCCTTATTTGTGAAGCCTTTCATTAATCTTTAGGTTGAGTACATAGCTCTCTTTTCTGAGCTATCAATAGCACCTTGTACTTATATATATATTATACAGATTTTCCAAGTTTTTTTTTAAAGCTTTTTTTTAAAAATTTATTTTTGTCTTCATTGGGTCTTTGTTGCTGCACATGGGCTTTCTCTAGTTGTGGCAAGCGAGAGCTACTCTTTGTTGCAGTGTGCAGGCTTCTCATTGCGGTGGCTTCTCTCATTGCGGAGGCTTCTCTCATTGCGGAGCACAGGCTCTAGGCACCCAGGCTTCAGTAGTTGTGGCACGTGGGCTCAGTAGTTGTGGCTCCCGGGCTCTAGAGTGCAGGCTCAGTAGTTGTGGCGCATGGGCTTAGTTGCTCTGCGGCATGTGGGATCTTCCCAGACCAGGGCTCAAACCTGTGTCCCCTGCATTGGCAGGCGGATTCTTAACCACTGTGCCACCAGGGAAGCCCTCCAACTGTTTCTTAAATTACCTGTTTAGATCGTGTACTCCCCTTCTTCCCACACTTGTAGCTATTATGCATCAACCACCATGTCAAATTCATGTTTTGATCTTAAGAAGTCTTATAGTCTATCCTTGTGTCTCTGTTTTTAGTCTCTGCTCCTTTTGACTTTTTTCATCGCTGTTTCTTTTTCAGTCTCTGTGTCAATTCTTATACCCCTTTCTCTTCTATTTCCCTTCATTCTTACCAACTTGTCTCTTTAAGCCAAGCTCCTGTTTTCAAGTTGTTCCAGAGATATGTGCATATAGAATGGGTTCTTTTCCTGAGTCTCTTAGAGGTAAGGCTGACTGCTTTTAGTTTAGGCTTGGCTTCCTGTGTAGCACAGGGTCTGATTTAAAAATAAGATAAGGAAGTAAAAAAAAAAGAAAAACTTTTTACTGTGTGTTAACATTTGTTATCTTGCAAAGACTCAAGGATCTTGAATTATGTGTTTAATAATGACTCAAGTTTAAAAATTATCATAAAAAGAGGACTACTGATTATAAGGTGGGTTGTCCTGTATGGGTCTGAGCGTGAGTGCCCCTGGGTGGGGCATCACACATATGAGCCCTATTCATCACCCAGCTGTCAGGGTCAGCCCTTCCTTCACTTCTACCAACTGCTGTGGAAAGGCTTTCAGTTTTATTTCTCTCTCCCTCTCTCATTTTCCAGAAACAATAGTTTTTTTTTTCTTTTTAAGTCAGCAGTGCCTTGGCAATGATGGAAAACTTTTCCACATAAAGAAATGTTGCCATGTCTTATAGATCCTGTCTCAACTTCATTCTTGCAACAGAATTTTAATTTTATCTAAGTTGCTTTAACTTCCTAGAAATAAACATTTCTGCCTGGCCAGTGCTGTTTTTACATACTGTGACCCTAATTATAACTATAATTATGATGTCTAAAATTATAATAGAGCCTGAGAAATTTTGGTTCATGCATATTCTTCTACAAAGGCTTGACTTAGAATATTATTTGACATTTATCATATGGTGATACTGCAGTCTTTTATTACTTTGCCTGCTGAAAGGTGCCTAAAATCTTCTGGAGCTCTGATTACTGAGAGTTAGAGTGGCTAAGGGTCTATCTTTTGTGAGAAGCTCTCATTGAGATCAGAAATGGGTTAGGTGTAGGGGAGAAGAATAGTTGATAAAAGGGTTAGAAAAGAATCCAAGAGTGTTTTTAGGGAGGAATAAAATCTCAATCATAGGCCTTCAGTTCTTGGCTGGGTTGGGAGACCTTTCTTATAGACATGCTCTCAGTGCTTTCTCAGAGACCTCTGTAAACCTCTGTTATGCCCTCAGTGACCATATTTCATGGTATGATGGAACCAGCCTATACTGCCTAATGAGAACCAAATGTCAAATGTTCAGGAATTTTGTAAGGCAGTTATTAAGCACAGCCATTATGAAAAATAAATTATATAGGAGCACATCCACAAATATGAAAGGATAAGTAGCTCCAAGGGCGCATCCTTCTACTGAAACAATAAACAAGCAAGAGAAAAAATGTCCGAATCAACTTTGTTGGAAATCTGGAAAATAATCAAAGGTCTATAGTAACCAAGTATCTGCTGATCAAGAAAAAGGCAACTTAAAAATGGTAGGGGAGTGTTGTGGCATTTTTACTTGCCTTTGGGCCACCTTCCTCCCCTGCTTGAGGGAATCTTGAAGATATCAGCCCATGTTCCCATTGTGAGACCCTTGTCCCTGATTTCAAAGGGAGAAGAGCAGACCTTGATCTCAGAGAATTGTGTTTGTCTATTTGGAGCCCTCTGGGGACTATCTGAAGGACTGACGAAAGGCAGTTTTGTGTAGCACAGAGCTTCTTCAGGGCACAAAAGCAGCCAAGTGGAGGGCATTCCTTGCAAACAAGAAAGGTAAATGGACAACCCCTACTGTCTGGGGGAAGATGTTAAGGTTGAGACAAATAAAAGACATGCTGAAACTTGGTAGGAAAGACTGGTGAGAGAGATTTTGTGTGGAAGTGGAACAGTAAAAAGTTCCCTGTGTGTAGGATTTATACCTCTAAATGATCCTTAGGTTCAGAAGCAGAAAGTGAAGGCTAAGGCAGAGTTGTAAAGGGCCAGGTTAAGCATTGGAGGAATGCTAAACACTGAGCCAGTATGCAAAGCGAGGTGTTTTTTGTTTTGTTTGTTTGCTTGTTTTGTCTTTAGGCAAAAAAATCTCAGTCAACACATAGGCTCATGATAAGCTAAAGAACACATTTCAGAGAGCACAAACCACAAATATCTTTAGAGAAAAAGGTAGAAAAGTACTAAACATATAACCAAAACCCACAGGAACAAACCCTGAGCACGAGAAAGATTATGATTTCAAGTGTTACCTTATTATAACATTCAAAATGTTCGGTTTTCCACAAAACAAATTTTAAAACGTGCAAAGAAACAAGAAAATATGACCCATTCACAGAAAAATGAATAGAAACTATCATGAGGAATCAAGTCATAGAAGGTATTCAGCAAGGCCTTTAATTCATCTGGCTTAAATATGCTCAAAATGCTAACATCGATCATGGACAAAGATTCAATAACACCAGGGGAATGATGTGCCCCAAATAGTATATATCTCTGAAGAGATACAAATTATAAAAAGGGACCAAACAAATTCTGGGGTTAAAAATTACAATAACTGAAATGAAGAATTCACTAAGAATTTCAACATCAGATTACAGCAGGCAGAATTAAAAACCAGAGAAGTTGAAAATAGGTCATTTAAAATTATCCAGTTTGAGGAACATAAAGATGAAGGAGTGAACAAAAATGAAGAGAGCCTAGGAGACCTGTGGGACACCATCAAGCATACCACATACAGATAATGGAAGTTGCATAAGGAACAAGAGAGAGAAATGATGTAAAAGAATTTTGAAGAAACTATGCCCAAAAAGTCATAATTTGATTAAGTACATGAATTTACACATTTAAGAAGCTCAGTGAACTTTAGGGAGGAAAACCACAAGAGGTCCACACTGAGACACTTTATAATAAAACTTTTAAAGGCCAGAGACAGAGAGAATCTTGAAAGCAGCAATAAAGAAGTGACTGTCATATACAAGGGAGACTCAGTAAGAAAAAGACTGGATTTCTTAGCAGGAACCATGGAGGCCAGATGGCAGTGGGATGACATATTTAAAGTACATAGAGAAAGAGAAAACCCATAATTCTGTATCTGGCAAAACCATCATTCAAAAATAAAGAAGAGGGCTTCCCTGGTGGCGCAGTGGTTGGGAGTCCACCTGCCGATGCAGGGGACATGGGTTCGTGCCCCGGTCCGGGAAGATCCCACATGCCACGGAGAGGCTAGGCCCGTGAGCCATGGCCGCTGAGCCTGCACGTCCAGAGCCTGTGCTCCGCAACGGGAGAGGCCACAACAGTGAGAGGCCCGCGTACCGCAAAAATAAATAAATAAAATAAAGAAGAAGTTAAGACATTCCCAGATAAGCAAATGCTGAGGGAATTCATCACTAGTAGATATGTCCTACAGGAAATGCTAAAGGGAGTCCTTCAGGTGGAAATGAAAGGACACTTGGCAGTAACTTGAATCCACATGAAAAAATAACACAGGTAAAGAAATATATAAGCCACTATTATTGTATTTTTCATTTGTGACTCCTTTTTCTTTCCCAATTTGATTGAAAGACAAATGAATAAAATGATAATGATAAATCTATGTTAAATGAGCACACAAAGTAGAAAGATGTAATTTGTGACACAAAAACATAAAGGGGAGGAGGGATGGAGTAGTGTAGGATCCAAATTTTTATATACTTATGGAAGCTAATGTGATATTAATTCAACATAGATTGTTACAGGTTTGAGAGGCTAATTGTAAGCTCCAGGACAACCAATGCTAAAATAACTTTTAAAATATACAGAAAAGGAAATTAGAAAGGAATCAAAATCATACACTACAAAAAAATCAAACACAAAAGAAGGCAGTTAATGGAGACCTTGAGGAACAAAAAAGATATGAAACATATAAAAGACAAAGCAAAATGGCAGAGTAAGTGTTTCTTTATCAGTAATTTTTGTAAATGGATTAAACTCTTTCATTAAAAGGTAAATATTCTCGTAATAGAGTGAAAAACAAAATGCAGTTATATGCTGTCTGGAAAAGACTCATTTTATATCCAAGACATATAGGACAAAAGTGAAAAGATAGAAAAGGTCACTCCAGGCAAATAGTTACTAAAAGAGAACTGAGGTATCTATGCTAAGATCAGACAAAATAGACTTTTAAGTCAAAAGTTGTTACAAGAGACAAGGAAGAACACTAAATATTGATAGAAGTGTCAACCCATCAAGAAGATATAAAACTTATAAACCTATGAACCTAACAACAGAACTCCAAACCATAGGAAGCAAACATTGAGAAGTGAAGACAGAAATAGACAGTTCTGAAATAATAGTTGGAGATTTCATTGCTGTGCTTTCAATAATGGATAAAAACAACTAGGTAGAAGATCAGTAAGGAAACAGGGTAGTTGAACAACACTGTAAACCAGCTAGATCTGATAGACGTAAACAGACTCTCCATCCAACAACAGCTAGCAGTGTTTCTGCTGAACAAATTTTCTCAAGAACTTTGTGGATCTTCTAAAGATTTCAGTGGGGTTCACTCCTTTAGACAGAAGCCACTTCTATGGTTCTTTTCCAGACAAACCCTTCTGGAAAAGCCTTGGCCTCCTGCTGAGATGGTAGGAAACAGTGACCAAAGCCTTGGCCTCCCGCTGAGATAGTAGGGAACAGTGACCTTAAGCTTCCTAGAGGACTTCTAATTTCGTTGATATCTGTGAGGCAAACGCTTATCTTCTTGAAAGGACCATTTTTGTGCCTGATTCCTTTACCTTTTAATCTTTCTGAGGTTTTAGGAAAAGGTTGTACAATCATAATCAACAGAGATTCAAGACTGTGAATCTCTTTATTCTAATGGGTTTTGCCCTTTGCAGAGGCTGAGAAATTTCAAAATTGTAAGGCCTTGGCTCCTTTTTGTTTAACAGTTCTTTCCCCAATTTATCTTTCATTTCTCACATTTTATCATAAGCAGCAAGAAGAAATCAGGAGGCACTTTTAACACCTCACTTGGAAGTCTCCCTAACTATAAAACCAGCTTTTAAGTATTTCCTTGTACATAACTCCAGGACATAATTTTGCTAAGCTTTCTATCACTACATAACAAGAATCCTCTTCCTTCTGTTTCTAATAACATGTCCCTCAATTTCTTCTGAGCCCTCACTGCAGGATACCTAAAGTCTGGATTTCTTCTAACAGTCTGTCGAAGGTATATAGGCTTTCTCTGTCATGCTCTTCAAAGTTCTTCTAGCTTCTGCTCACTTGCCTGATTCCAAAGCTGTTCCCAAGTTTTAGGTACCACTTCTAGGCACCAAAATCTGTATTATTTTTATATTATCGTATAATAGATTGCCACAAACTTAGTATCTTAAAAAACACACACATTATATCACAATTTCTGTCAGGAGTCTGACATGGCTTAGCTGGGTCCTCTGCTCAAGGTCTTACAAGGCAGCACTCCAGGTGTTGACTGAGCTGTATTTTCATCTAGAGCCTCAACTGGAGAAAAGCTGCTTTCAGCTTATACATGTTGACACAATTCATCTCCTTATGATTTTAGGACTGTCCACAGTTCCTTGCCACAATATCTTTTCTGTAGGCCCTCCTTCAACATGGTAGCTTACTTCTTTAAGCCAGCGGGAGGGAAAATTATCTCTAAAGAAAGGCCGAGTCGCTCTTTAAGGTCTTTTCCCTGATTAAGTCAAGCCTAGCCAGGATAATATTCCTTTTGGCTAATGCAAAATCAACTGATTCTGGACCTTAATTTCATCTGAAAAATTCCTTCATCTATGCCACATTCTATTAGCTAGCAGCAGGGGGAGGGCATTCCATAGGCCTCGAATCATGGAGCTACCCTCATCTGTGTGCCAAGTGACAAAATATGTAACATGCTCAGCCCAGTGTTGGACCTATTCTAAGGGTTCAATCAATGTTAACTCCTCCTATCATTTAATGTTTTTAAAGCCCTGTTGAAACCACAGTCTCAGTGCCCAAAGGGATGTGGGACTCAATGAGGTAAATCCCACTGAAGGGGAGGAGGACCTAAAGGAGGTTTCCACCACTAAGCCAAGGGAGAATCTGATTCTCCTAGTAATAAGAGCATGCCTCACATTTTAGGAAAATCTGGAGAGAGGAGCTGTTAGTGAGGACTTGAAGAGCTAAACCAGAGAACTTAGAAGGAATACATAGGAATATTAGGTTCCAGGGAACTTTTCAGTGCATCAAGGTAGAGTATAGAAAAGGAATTAAGGGAAGCATAGCCCAGGGAGTGTATGCCAAGGAAACAAGTAGGATGGCTGTTATCTGGGGAGACATATAACCTTCAAGACATCCTTTTAGTTGGCCAAAGGGACTTGGAGTTTAGGTGGCTCAGGATTGCAGCTGAGCTATTCTGTACATGGAATTCATTTGGTGCCTACACCTATTCCAGGTGGTAGAGGCAAATTTTCAGAGAGGATATCTAATTAAGATTGGCCTAGGAACCAAAGTAACCAGAAAAGTGGCAAGTGTAATGGGGAAAACATCATGAAAAGAGACAAGGGCTGCTTGAATGGGATGAATAAGGCCCAAGGGCCATAGGATCCTATAGGACCAGGAATGGACATGTAGGAAAATGAGAAGCTCCCCAAGGTAGAGGAGCAGGCTCTAATCTGCAGGAGACTATGAAAACTGAAAGTAGAATGGCAGACCCACCACTCCAGGGAGCATAAATATAGGGTTTGATGACAATATATCAAGTACAATAAAGATTGGGAAGCTTACATACATTGGGGAATGAAAGGATCAGTCAAGACAGAAGGGTCTAAATTAAGGCCATGCTTTTTTTTTTCTTTCTTTCTTTTAAAATTTTAACTAGAAACTACATACCACAGCTGCAGTCAGGAATGCTGATCCTGAAGGTTAACTTTCAGAGGTGGCTTCCTGTCTCCTGGTGCTTCTGCCATGAGATAATGGGAAATATTAGCCATAGAAATTGCTGCAACATGGAAAATAACTTTCATCATTTTGGTGTAGACTGAAAGTTAAGGGAGATGCTGTGTCTCTTTTCTGCTAATGTTTTAGTTATTTTCTTGTTGTCTCAGAACGAGGAGTCTCTTTCCTTTAGGAAATGTGGGAGACTGTAACCCAAAGAAAGCCTCTTCAGCCTTTGAAATCCCATAGCCATTGACCTCCAAATAGGTTAGGAAGGAACCAAAAGGGTAGGACAGTAGCTGCAGCTGCTTTTTCTTTCTAAGACTTAGAACTAAGCCTGTTGAGCTAGAATCTCATAGCTGTCATTTCAAGGGCACAGACAAAGGCACATAGGGAGGAGGGCAGACTCCTCAATGATTGTCTCCACTGGACAGGCTGGTTCAGATTTGGACAGATATTGTCCTGACACTGGAGTTGGGGAGTCTGTGTGTCCTGTTACACTGTCAGGCTCTTCTCACTCTGCATGAGTAAGTCTGCTGGGCATTGGATAGGAGTTGAATGTGTCAGAAGACATTTTTCAAGATGACCTTCCCGGAAGGGAGCTAGCAGACCATGGATATATCCCCACATTAGGAGGTGATCTGCCAGTGATTTGGGAGCATTGGTTTATACCACAGTGGACACAACCTTTGCTCACTAAGCAGAATGGTACAAGTAAGACTTTATATTGACTAGAGAAAGTGTATTGTGGAAATCAATCCATATATTTAGTCCTTGCTAAAGACTGAGTCCCTGGTATTTATGTAACCTAACAAAATGATCTCTGCTGAAGACTAATGCAGTGGCCTTTACTAGGTGTATGTAGGTCCAGACACACTAGTATTTTCCTCAGAAGTAAATCAGTTTTACAGTTAAGGTGTATACCAGGATCCCTCCTTCCCACCCCTGTCTAGAGTGTCTGGGAAGAAATCCTTGAAGTCACATAAAAATTCAACTTTGTGAGTTCCAGCAAGGATCTATTAACAGTCGAAGACTTACATCCTTGTTCAAGGCCATGTTGTGTCTTTTCACTGACTTATTCTCTAAGAAAAATACATGTAAAATAGTGTGTATATCTGAGTGCTGTGTATAAGGCACTTGTTCCAATAGTTGCCCAAGGCAACAAGCCATTCTTTGTAGCTTTGTGTGCCTCAGAGCTGATACTGGGGTTGTGTCAATGAAAGAGAAGTAGAGATATGGGTAGTAGGAAGAAGGATGAGGAGAAGAAAAGATGTCTTTTAGTTCTTGTCTACTTCAGTGTTGCCTACAGTGAAGGACTTGTGGCCAAGAGGTAGATTATTTGCCCATACTTTGTGGTGCTGGAAAGATTTTGACAATGATTTCTCCACCTAGCTTATCATACAGTTTTGGTCTGTTTGAATGCCAAATTATAGAGATAGATTTAAAGAAGGCAGAAACTGCAGCAAATTAATGGCGGTGTTAAGGATTGTAATGTCCTCACTCCCCTGACGGATCGAACTGGACTTGGTTTTAAACCAATTTAAAGTTAAAAGTATGAGTTAATCTTTCAAAGTAGTTGTTCTCAGTCTTTATTTTGGATAATAATCACCTGAGGACATCTTAAAAATGTGGGTTCCCAGCCCCACTCACAGAGAATCTGACATGGGATGTCTAGCTTATTGCTCAGGAACTAAGGTTTTTATAAACCCCCCAACTTTAATTTTATAAATGCTACCAAGTGTTCAATCATATTTTGAGAAAAAAACCCAACCCTATTCTAAGGAGACATTTTTAATGGAGAAAAGATGGGACTGAAAAAACTAAATTTGCCATTCCTGTTGGCCTGAACATGAAGATATCTCCTTTGAGATTCTTTACTTCTTAGTTTCCAACTGAAGTGTTCTTTCTGTCTCAGTATTTGAATGAATACACATGAAGGTTCCACTACTATGCTAGAATGTTCAACTGAGGGATCTTTAAGAATTTAACTTCAAAGGATAAAGACATGGAAAGGGCTATGAAGAGCTATAAAGCTCATTAAGGAGACAGGCAGGCTAGATCCAGAAATGCTGCCAACATGTGACTGAGTCTAATATGGTTTTCAGAAGGAGAGATCAGAAAGGATGTTTGAGAAAAACCATCAAAGAAACAATAGAAGAATATTTCCCAGAGCGGCAGTATGGCCTGATTCTCCATAATGAAAATATACATCAAATGTTGTACAGAATTAATAACAACAACAGTAACAACAACTCTAATATATCCTGGAAATATTCTCCTATTCTTAGAATAAAGAGTTTGAGTATTAAACAAATGAAAAATCTGGTTTATTTACAGATAAGTTTAAAGCAGACTGATATCAGAGAAACAATAGAAGAATCTAGGGAGCTCCTCTTTGTTGACCATCCCTTCTCTCTGTACCCATCATGATAATGTGCCTTTGAGTGAACTAGATCATACAAGTACCATGGATTGGAAGTTTGGCAAAGATTTAAAATTTCAGCATTTATTTCACACATATTTATTGAGGGCTATCATCATGCTGCGAAATGTTTTAAGTATTGTGTGTTGATTGATGAATAAGGCAGGTTAGATACCTGCCCTTACCCCTAGTGGAGGGAAGCAAACCATAAACTTGTAAGTATTTGAATAAGCAAAATAATTTCAGATTATTTTAAGTGCTAGGAAAGAAACAAGCAGATAATGGGATGGAGACTAACTTGAGGCTGCTTTCGATATGTAGTTAGAGAATGTGCGTTCAAAGGCTCTGCTGCTAATCGTGAGCTGCTTTAGACTCTTTATGTAGTGTCCAGCCTTTCCCAGTTTCTGTCAAATATAATGATCCACCAATGCCACTTCTGAGTATTTATCTAAAGGAAAAGAAAATATTAATTTGAAAAAATCCTCCCTCTCCCCCACCAGGTTCATTCCAGCATTATTTACAATAACCAAAGTTGGAAACAACATGAATGTCCATTGATGGATGAATGGATAAAGAAAATGTGGTACATTTCTAATGGAATATTATACAGCAGTAAAAAAAAAAGGAAGGGGGCTTCCCTGGTGGCGCAGTGGCTGAGAGTCCGCCTGCCGATGCAGGGGACACGGGTTCTTGCCCCAGTCCAGAAGGATCCCACATGCTGCGGAGTGGCTAGGCCCGTGAGCCACGGCCGCTGAGCCTGCGCGTCCGGAGCCTGTGCTCCGCAACGGGAGAGGTCACAACAGTGAGAGGCCCGCGTACCGCAAAAAAAAAAAAAAAAAAAAAAAAAAAAGGAAGGAAATTCTGCCATTTGTAACAACGTGGTTGGACCTTGACGGCATTATGTTAAGTAAAATAAGTCAGACAAAGATAAATACCATATGATCTTACTTGCATATGGAAATGAAAACAAAGCAAAACCAAAAACAAACTAAATGATACAGAGAACAGGTTGGTGGTTGCCAGAGGTGGGGGAGAGGGAGGGCAAAATGGGTGAAGGACAAAGGCTGAAATTTCCAGTTATAAAATGAATGAGTCCTGGGGATGTTAATGTGCAGCATGATGACTATAGTTGATAATACTGTATCGTGTATTTGAAAGTTTCTAAGAGGAAGACCTTAAAATTTTTCATCATAAGGAAATATAAACTATAACTGTGTGGTGATGGATGTTAACTAGACTTTGGTTATCATCTTGGAATATATACACATATGGAATCATGTTGCACAACAGAATATTATATGTGAATTATAGCTCAATAAAAAAAAGTAATAAAATTTTAGCTTGCCTCTTAGTCTCTGCCTCCTATTATAGATTTTATTATTCCTTTAGCTCCTCTTTGGACTTGTTGGATTAACTGTGTTGAACAGCTTATCCAGTTAGAAACTCATCCTGAATTCCTAAGTCTAGCCATTTGGGGGTATCCATTCCTTTTTGATGGGGAAATGGTGATGTGGGCACCTTTTATTTCTTGGAAGCCCATTTTCCCTACTTTTTCCCCTAAACTGTGGTCCTTGTTAGTTACTTACTAAATGCTCGGCATTAGTTTGCTCTATTTGTTTGACTGCTCTATGAGAAGCTCTTGAATCTGTTATCTCTATCCTTGTTGTGGTCCATCTTTCACATTGCATCCTGAAACTTGTAGGTAAATCATTTACTTGTTTACAAAACTTGAAAACCCTTCATTGGTTTATGATATGATCAAATTACTGGGCCCTGGCATTCAAGACCCCTCACAATCTGGCAACAATTAACCCAATTCCTTTCACAACCACTCTTTTTCCTTTTCCTAACATCTAGTTCACTTACTTCTCTTAGAAACTATACTCTGTCATCTGTCCTCAGTCTCACAGTTTTCTTAACCCTGTATGTTGAGGGGGAGCAGAATATGCCACCTCCAAATCCGCCACTTTGGCATGTGGACTGTTTTGAGCTGAAGGCAATTAAGACCCAGCAGACTCAGGAAAACTTTTTTTAATTTTTTTTTTTGCGGTACGCGGGCCTCCCACCGTTGTGGCCTCTCCCGTTGTGGAGCACTGGCTCCGGACGCTCAGGCTCAGCGGCCATGGCTCACGGGCCCAGCCGCTCTGCAGCACGTGGGATCCTCCGGACCGGGGCACGAACCCGTGTCCCCTGCATCGGCAGGCGGACTCCCAACCACTGCACCACCAGGGAAGCCCCAGGAAAACTTTTTACCTCTCCTTGAACTGCCTAAAAGAATCATATAGAGGGCCTGTACCAGAGAGAGCTATTACCAGAGACAACTTTTTATATCAGAAAGATGTACCTGCATGGCATGGCAAACATTTGCTTACCAATCATTTGCTCTTCTCATCTTGTGAACTGTCTTCCTCGCCTTTGAAGCCCTACACTCCTACTTCCTTCTCCTTAGCTTGGGATAGTATATATGCCTCAACTGCCAGATTGCTTTGAGTCTTCATGTCTTGGTGGGGATCTTGTAAGTATATAATTAAACTTAATTTTCTCCCGTTAATCTGTTTTATGTCAACTCAGTTATTAAACCAGCCAAAAAATCTAGAAGGGAAATTGTTTCCTCCCCTAAAATATTATGTTACATGAGCACTTCCCAGGACACTATGCTTCTAACCCAATTCAGGTTTCTCCTTATTTGTGAAGCCTTCCTTTATTCTTCCAGGTTGAGTTAGTTCCTCTCTTCTCTGTGCTTACCATAGCACCTGTTACTTACATGAATCATAATAACAAAGTTAAACTTTTCTTGAGTCCTTTACTCCTGGAAAGCAGTGATGGTTAAAGAAATCCATCCACCCTTTTGTGTTCTGAGAATTAGTTTACTGCAAAGAGCCACCTTTCCCCATATGACTTATATAAACTCATCTGTGTGTCCCTTTATTACTTATAGGGAGGCCAGACACAGACCGCCCCCCCACACCTTTTAAATTTATTTATTTATTTATTTCTATACAGTAAGTCTTTGTTGGTTACCTATTTTAAATATAGCAGCAGACACAGACCCTTTAAATTCCATTCTTTGCCTCATAAAGGATTCACTGAGCTGTTTGTCCCCCTGATCAATTGGAAAGTGTTTGAAACTAAACATTAGTTAAAATTCTCTCCTTTTCAGTCCCCTTAACTTTGACTCACCCTCCTCCTGACCCTGCATACAACCTCTCCTTAATGATCCCTCCTAAGGATAAAATATTCCCTGATTATCCCACTCCCTCTATACTGTGTTCTTCTTAGCCTGCTGACCCTTTCCTCTAAAAGAATATTCCTTTCTGCCTGACCTTTGAGATGCTTGAAGCTCTATGTTTGGATTATTTTCTCTATTACAATAGTCTCTTTCCCCTATTGCAATAATCCTTTCAAATAGTCTCTTTTTACCTAAGTCTAGATTTATTTTTAGTTGACAATAAAAATTACCAAGTTGTTTGTTTCGATAATGTACTCCCTCTCCCCCAGATTTGGAGCTGTTTATTGGAACAAGGAGAAAGCCAGGTTCCTATTTGTGTTCTTAGCATGCCTTAATCTGCCTGTGTCTCTGACTGTCCCTATGCCTGTTTCCATCTATTTCTGTTTTTATTTTAGTCTCTGAGTATGTCATTGTATCTCTTTGTCTGTCCCATTTCCGTCCTTTTCCTTCACCTACCTGTCTTCTTGAGGCCAAGCTCCTGTCTTCAGGTTGCTCCAGAGATATTACAGAGAAAGTAGAGCTGGTTCTTTCCCGGAGTCTGGTAGTTTGCTGACTGAAATCTTCAGCCTAGATTTCAGCTGCCTCTGTGTCAAAGGGCCTTATTTTATCCTCCAGACAGGAAGTGAAAAACTGGTTTTACTTTCGGTTTTGTTTTTTCTCCCTTTAAAAGAAATCAGCTGATTTAAAGGAATCCTGCTTATTTATTTATTTATTCATTAATTCATTTATTTGTTTATATTGTGATTCCTGGGTGTTAAAATAACTGCAAATGGAAGACTAATGTTGGTATATGTGTGTGCATGCATGTGTGAATCAGTGGTGGAATGGGGTGAGCACCAGATAAAGAACATGGGAGAAACAGGATAGGGAAAGAATTTAGGAGAAGAGACATGGGCACATTCGAGTGTCTTCCTCAGGGAAGTTGCTTTAACTGCTTTACTGTTCTAGCTCTCAAGTCACCCAAGGACAAAGAGGAAGCATGCTCTCAGTGCTAATGAAACTTCTTAGGTTTTATTTCCTATAAAAGATCTCTCTAGAACTTGCTGTTTTTTTGTTTGTTTGTTTTGTTTTTTGTGGTTGATTTGAAAATTAACCATGTTTCCAACATTGTATTAGCTGATTTGGATGATTCAACACTACCGCAAGATAAATTCTTAACAGCATGTTGTGTGTTTATGGTGAGAAAGAGAATTTTACAGTTGTCTATATTTTATATTAGAGCTTTTTAGTAATGTTAAAAACCTGACTGTTTTCTCTCACACCTAAATCCCATGTAAAGCATTTTGTTTCATTGATTATTATCTTACTGCATGATTTAATTCATTATAATTTTGCTTGTAGATCAGTACCTCCTGCTCCTGTGTTCTTCAGTTTCAAGCTTTATATGTCTACACACGTCTTCTTGGAGGTGAACATCATACTCATTTTTCCCAGGTCCTCTAGAAAGTCTACCCACATTGTTTCATATTTCCCCTTACCACTCCCAGTACACCTGCACATCTCCACTACATGGACCTATACTGAGCTCTTCTGCACTGTGCTCTCAGAGCAGTTATACCACTCTTAATGATGCTCCTATCATGTTGTGCTGCACTGTAGCTGTTGCTTGTCTATCTGATTTCTCCCATCCCCCAAACCTGAAACATCCCACCTCCCTGTGTTCGTCCCAGTTGTGGGGGATCTGTCTTCTTCATCATTATATCCCAGATGTAGTGCATGAAACATATAGATGAACAAAATGTGTGATGATTGAATAAGGAAATTATCATATCTGTCAGAACTTGTTTCCTTAGTTATATGTGAGGATATTAATATTATATATTAATATATAGTATTATATATATTAATATATATAATATATTAATATATATAATATATTAGTATATAATATTAATATATAATATTATATATTAATATATATTATATAATATTAATTTCAGTGAGTTGACATGAGGCACAAAGAAGGTATAAGGGCAGTTGGCATGGTGTGCTAACAATAAGACTTCACTTTTCCTACTTTTAGAATAGGAGTGTAGGTGTTTTCTAGTAAACAAGAGTTTAAATGTCAGTCATTAATTTGAGTCCGGGATCCAACAGTGACTAGCTATGTTTGCTTACGTCTTGAGTGTGGAGGGGCGACCGAAGTAATGAGAAGCAGCCAGGTGGTGGAATGAATTTGTGCCAGTAGCACTACCCACCTCACATACATTAATGAGGATAAAATGAGATAGGTTAATCCCACCCTGTGCTTGGCCTGCAGCAGACATTCAAATATGAATTCTTTTTTCCCCAGCATATAATTTGTTTGAAGATCTAATCTGTCAGAACAAGAAACATCAAGTGGAGTGTCTTCAGCTGCAGTGCTCCTTCCAGTGTTTAATTTGATTAAGATTTCAGTAAATGTGTAAATTAATGAAGGAATTAAAGCAATCCCATAGAATCAAAATCAGATTCACAAACAGGTTCATTTCACCACACAGTTACCGCCTGTTCCTCCAGGTCAACCCCCAATACAGAGGACAGACTCTTGGTTTCATCTTTTGGTTTTCTCTCAATTCCAAGAAATGTTTGTTTTTAACGTGAACTTCGGTTAAATGATTAGTGAATGTTTTTTGAAAGATGTTTTCTCCAGGCTTTTTTGTTTCTTTTTTTACTGCCAGTTTTTAACTTATGTTCTCTTTAAAAAATTATAGCCTTATTCTGAATAAACTGAGGGAAAAGGAATTCACCCAGACCTCTGCAGTGATACTAGAGAGAGCCAGTAATCCACCCAGGGTTCCATCCAGGACTGAAACTAGAGTGAGGCAAGAGAGGAACCCAGGGTAGAATGGAAATTGAGAGTGAGAGAGTGCTTAAATTTTGTACTCTAGGTGCCTCACTTGCTTCACCCTAATTTCAGCCCTACTTTCAGCTTCGGCTAAAAATCCTGAGGAATGGGCCAGTCCATCTCTAATCCATTGATTACAGAGAGAAGGGCAGCTGAGATCACTGGGTCTCTCTTGCCTGGCATTTTCCCCTGACCCTTTCCTTTTAGCTGGCTCATCTTTGGCTAAGAGAATATGTCTTTTGAGGGAGTCTTTTGAAATCTGGTGGGTGATACTTGCCAACGAAGAAAGGGGGTGGGTGGTATTTCTCCTCTTGCCCTCTTCTTTCTTTTGCCTAGTCAAATAATTAAAATGACATAAGACAGATTAACAGTAGAAAATCAAATTTAATACATATATATGGAGGATTAACATAAGCATGAGAAATTTGAAAGACAGTAAGGCAAGATGAGGTACATTTATTTATTTTACAGGACTAAGGAGAAGGAGGTAGGGGTCTGGGATTTCAAAGGGAAGTAAGGTGATTCACAGGGAAATGTAGAGATTTAATGTTTGTTAAACAAATGTTTACTGGGCCATCTAGAGAGAATGGGATACAGAAGGACTTTGATTAAACTGTCCTTGCTACCACTACACTGTCTACCACTCCTAGTTCATAATATACTGTAGTTATCTATAGTGTCATATAGTTATCTATAGTGATATCTCCCTCCTGGAACAGTCTGTCTATATTAAATTATCTTAGGCAGTTAGGTGGAAGTTCCAAGATTCTTCCTGAGTCTTTTGGACCTTGCTTGTCTGGAAATAATCTGCATGGCAGCGTGGCACATCTTGGGGCAAGCTTCACTGAATCCCATCAAAAGAGAGGAAGACAGGGAAGAAAAATCAGATAACCTAGGTGTTTTAGTAAAAACACAGTTTTCCTTTGTTTCAGTGCCAGATGCATGCAGGGGTTTCCCCACAGCAAGCAATTCTGCAACACCAGCCTGTTGTCCTACAATTTAACTTGATTCTGACACTATGTATCTTCCTAGATATACTGTTGGATCCCACAGTTTAAGGGCTCAGTCCCAGGAGACTGCTGCTGGTTTCAGATGCCAATTGCAAGTAGTAGGTCCCCAGATTACCCTCAAATTCTGTCTGACTTGGCTACAAATCAGAAGTTCCCAAGACCGCCTCTTCAGGTTTGATGTATTTGCTAGAGCGGCTCAAGGAACTCAGGGAACACTTACTTATGTTTACTAAAGGTCTGGGTGGGTTCTGAGTGCAGGAGATTCTGTCTCTGTGGAGTTAGGGTACATCACCCTCTTGGTATGTGGATGTGTTCACCAAACTGAAAACTCTCCA
This sequence comes from Globicephala melas, assembly GCF_963455315.2. Taxonomy (NCBI): domain Eukaryota; kingdom Metazoa; phylum Chordata; class Mammalia; order Artiodactyla; family Delphinidae; genus Globicephala; species Globicephala melas. The sequence continues at coordinate 47,921,626 of NC_083321.1, read as the reverse complement.
AACCCCATGCTGTTGGGATTTTATGGAGGCTATCACACATAATATTGATCTATTGTTAATTTCATTTCCAACCCCTCTCTCCTCTCTGGAGAATGGAGGGTGGAGGCCTGAAAATATGAAACTTCTAATCATGGCTTTGTCTTTCTGGTGACCATCACCCATCCAGGAGCCCACCCAGAGTTGCCTCATTAGAACAAAATATACTTCTACCACTCTTATAACTTAGGAATTTATGAGTTTGAAGAACCCTGTGTCAGGAACTGGGACAAAGATCAAGTATATATTTCTTATTATAAATCACTGTATCATAAAGGGAAAGACACAGAGGCATCAGATTCTGCCTTCAGTGGACTTCTCTCCCTGTCTTTCAGGGCAGTGCCCAGCTGCAACCAGTAGTGCTTTGCTTGCCAGACAAGGTAGAAAGGAAGAACATCCTCCTTTTCTCCTGTAAACCCTGAGATTTTCCTGCTTCAGCTGTCTGATCATACCTCCAATCTACTCACTTCAGAAAATATGAATTTCTGAGAGAATATTCAGGTGGCATTATCATTGCCGATGACAGGGATACAAAAATTTGGGCTGACTTGTCCAGTTAAGGGATAGCTATTGACATTAGTCTCCTTGAAGTCATGTATTTATATGGAAAGTGGACTTAAACTCCATTGTCACCACTTTCTAACTATGCAACGTTGGGCCACTCATTTAATCTTTCAGTTTTTCAGTAACTAAGCTGGACCCTATGAGGCCTTCCCAGGACAGAACTGCCTGCCCTCCCATGTGCTCAACCTGCCTTGTTTGTAGAAAAGCTTTAGTCTCCCAGGAGTCCCCTGAGGAGGCCTGGCTCAAGAATTAATGATTGAAAGAATGTAAACTTGTAGTAACAAAAAAATAGCAGTTGGGCCAGGAGAACTGGTAACAATAGGTCAGCCATATAGCAAAGTCACAGAATCTTTAGTTCCCTCCTGAAGTACATAGATAATGGTGTCTGATGCAACTTCCTGAGTTGTTTTGCAGATACTATAAAACACCCACCAGATTTAAGAAGTTAACTGCATGATGACTGTGAGCACATGGCCCCCAGACTGACTGGAGTCTGAAGATTGACAATGTTAACCCCTGTGACACCACCCTGTTACCTCACCTTCAACCAATCTGAGAATTATGCACAAGCTGATCATGCACCTGTGATTCTCTCCCTCACCTTGCCTTAAAATAAAAAGACTTTCCTGAAATCCACTGGGGAATTTGGACCTTTTGAGCATTAGCTACTCATACTCCTTGTGTGGCCCTGAAACGAGCACAGCACATTCCTTCACCACAACCTGATGTCAATAGATCGGCTTTACTATGCGAGTGCTAGTGGACTCAAGTTTAGTTCAGTAACATTTCATCTTACTACTTTTCATTGTATTGCTGAAATGAGACAATTCTGGGCTTAACCTAAAGTAGGGGCTCAAAAAATTAATTCTTTCCATCTCTTCTTCCCATTCAAGTCCTGCTTAAAGGACCCTCCAGTGTAAACTCCATCTCAACCTCAGATGGGGATATTGAAACTGTTTATGAAAAACAGAAGATGGAATTCAAGGAAGCTTCCATCACCAAGCCAAGAGGAGAACCTCCTATGCCTTTCTAGACATTATGACAATTGTTATAATTGATGATATCGAATACTCTAGAATCCAGGATAAATATACACCAATATGAATCTAGAAAAGTAAATGTAGAGAATTTGTAGTGGATGGGGATTTAGGGTGGCCCCTATTTGAAGAACCTGAGGGATTTTCAGAATGGCCAGGTGGAGTGCAAAGGGCAATCAAGTCAGAAGCTTAATTCGGAGGAGTGGCCACCATGGAAGTGATAAGGATGGACTTAGGGAATAGCTGCCAGTAATATGGGAGCAGTTGTGGACTTTGCTCACTCTGAAAGGGATTCAACTGCATTCTGGTACCATTAGTGAATATTGAGAGCATTAGAAGAGATTACTAATTACTAACGGTACCCCTTGGGTTTGGGGTCATATTGAGGGGGAAGCAGATCCAGGATTTTTGTTAGTTTGGTCAAATAGAGGCTTGGAGTTGATGTAATTTGGGATACCATTTTAGGGGAATATTTTTGAACCCTCAAACTGGTTATCCCAGATATCTTGTTTACATATCCAATTCAAGCAAGTCTCATTGGTTCTACCATCAAATATATCCTGAATCAGGCCACAGACCATGTGTAGCACTAACCACCATCCTATAGAAGCTGCTATCATCTCTTTCCTGGATTGTTGCAGTAGTCTTCTAACTCATTCCCTTGTATTGTCATTGTCATTGTAGTCTACCCCATCTCTCTCAGTCTATTCTCCACACGGTATGGACAGTGACCCTTTTAAATTGAAAGCAAGATATCACTCCTCTGCTTAGAAGTCTCCAGGAGCTTCCCATTTCACTCTTAGCAAAAGTAACATTTCTTGCAATGTCCCACAAGGCCCTATATGAGTTTCCTCTCTGACCACTCTGTCCCTTGTTTTTGTGTGCTACAGCTATACTGGCTTCCTTGTTGGTCTTCAGGCATGCTTCCATCTTGGGGCCTTTGCTCTTATTCTGTTTGAAGAATTTTTTTTTTTCCCAGTCATACCTTCACTTTCTTCAGAATTATGCTCATATTTCACTGTACCCAGAAAAGTCTTTCCTGATGACCCTATATTAAATAGCAATCCTTTATGCCCAGTACTCATTAACCTCTTTATTTTGCTATAATTTTTTCTTCTTAACACTTATCATCATCTAACATACTATTTATTTGCTTGTTTATTTATTGTCTCTTTCCATTAGCATGTAAGTTTTATAAAAATAAGGACTTTATCTTTTTCTTTGTTTTAACTCTTGAGTCACTACCTTTTAGAATAGTAGCTAGAACAGAGAATGCAGCTCAATGACTTTTGAACATATAAAATAGTAATAGTTTCTTTATTTTACCAAAATTGGATCATATTATATACATCTATTTATAATTTACTTTGTTTATTTAATATGTTCTCATATATTTTCTCTGTAGATGTACAAGGAGTTGCCTCATTTTTCTTAATTTCTGTATTAAATTCTGTTGAAAAGATAGACCACTTTTCTTCCTAGCAAGCTCAAAGTAATGAACTTTTAAATGTTTTTCACATTTTGTTTTTATGTGCAATTCTATGACAAGTACTTTCCATAATTAGCTTGTATGTGTTTATGTATTTACTTAGATTAAATTCCTAGAAGTAAAACTGTTAGGTCATGTCCTTTTTTAAGGCTTTTGATATACATTATGAAATTGTCCTCCAGTGTACTAGTTTATATTTCTACCAGCAGTATATAGAGTTTTCCATTTCCATACTTGCTGGTTAACAGTGGCATAATTATTTATTTTAACTTCAGTTAACTTTTTATTTTGTTTCTTTTTAAGCTTATTTGGATATTAATGACATCTAAGATTTATTTATATTTTTTATTTCAGCTGTTTGGTTATGCATTTTAATATTCTACCCATTATCCTATGATGTGTTTATTTTTTCATGTTTACTTATACATTTAATACATATTAAGGATGGCAAAATTTTGTCTTTATTATATACAGCAGATATTTTTTCTTTTCTGTTGTATCTTTAAATGTAATTGTTTTTGTTTTGCTTTATTTTTGCTATGTAAAAGTTTTAAATTTATATGAAATCAGATCTGTCGATATTTTCCTTAATATTGTCTGGTTTTGGTTTTATTACAAGGTTTTTCTCACTGAAATAGTATAAGTTACTCAAAATATTTGTCACTTCTATGGGATTTTTGTACATTTGGATTTTTATGTAAAGTATGTGTCATTATCTATCAAATATTTTTCTAAATGATATACGATTTTTTTCCACTCACATTTGCTGAGCACCCCTCCTTTCTGTACTTACATGAAATGCTGACTTTATCTTATATCAAATTTCTGTTTTTGGTCTTTTTCACTGAATTCTTTGATCTTTTAACTTTTGCTTAATAGCATACCATTTTAGTTGCTTGTGCTTTATAAGTAAGTGTAATATAGCATAAAATGTGAGCAGTTTTCTCATCATTATTAATCTTTTAATTGTTATTTAATGGATATTCTTATAAAATTATCCTTTCAGGTGATCTTTATAATTATTTGGTCACATTCTCTTATGAATTCTGAATATAATTTTTAGTATCTTCTTCTAGCCAAAGATCCACCTGAAGGGAACTTCTTAAGGTCTCTCTCTCTTTCTGCCTCTGACCTGACCTCATCTTTTTGATGACTTTATAAGTGGCTGTGTGATCTTTTTAGTAATTTTTGTTTGTCCGTCTTTGCTTTGTCACTCCCACTAAGGATGCGATGCTCTTGTATTCATTTTTATTCTGCTTGCAGTTGGCAGAACTCTTGGATTATAATATGTGGTCAGGAGATAATTTCTGAATGAATTGATGATTTTTCTCTCTGTCCTTCTCTAAACTGAAGTTTCTGCAGCTTTATGGGGGGATAATACCGTGCAGAAGTTTCACTAAGAGAAACAGATAGAATAACAAGTTTAGTGGGCCTAGCACAGGGCCCTACCAAACAGTTAAGCTTTGTTTTTTGTTTCCCTCTCCTTTGCTGTGGCATCATCATGGTAAGAAAAGAATGAGGATTTTTCAGCCGATATATTTAGCTTCGTTATTTTTTTGTTTTGTTTTTGAAGGTGACTTTATTGAAGTATAATTCTTAAAATAAAATTCACCAATTTTAAGTACATAATTGATGAGTCTTAATGAGTATATTCCATCACATAATCACCACTAGGATAACAATATAGAACATTTCCATCATTCACAATTTCCCTCTTGCCCCTGTGCAGTGGATCACCTCTCCCAACCCAGAGCCCCAGGAGACTACTGATCTGCTTTTCATCACTATAGTTGTGTTTGTTGTAGAATTTCACTTAAATTGAGTCATATAGTGCATATTTTATGGTGTCTGGCTTCTGTCATTTTGTTTTTGACATTATGGTTGCATTTAGCAGTGGTTTCTTTAATCAATCACCTGTTTGGTTTTTTGTTTGTTTGCTTGCTTCTTTATTACTGAGTATTCTATTGTATGGATATACCACAATTTGTTTATCTATTAATTCTTGATAGCTGAAGGTTATTTCCAGTTTGAAGTTACCACGAAGAAGCTGCAATGGGCATTAGATTATAACTCTTCCTATGGATATGTTTTCATTTCTCTTGGTTAAATAACAGTAAATGGGAATGCTGTGTTTTGTTTTGTTTTCTTTGACATCTTTATTGGAGTATAATTGCTGTACAGTGTTGTGTTAGTGTCCAACAAAGTGAATCAGCTATATGTATACATATATCCCCATATCCCCTCCCTCTTGAGCCTCCCTCCCACCCTCCCTATCTCACCCCTCTAGGTCCTCACAAAGCTTCAAGATGATCTCCCTGTGCTATGCAGCAGCTTCCCACTAGCTACCGATTTTACATTTGGTAGTGTATATATGTCAGTGCTACTCTCTCACTTCGTCCCTAGCTTCATTATTGAACCTCCCTGGTTCAATACTGTATGGGTTAATGCAGATATATCCCTCATTTTATGGTCTATATCTTAGTCTACACTCAAACCAGATTGTAATCCTGAAGATCAAATCTGGGCAGACAGGATCCCTTTTCTTGTATTTGTAATTTGAACTTCTGTGACCCTCCAGAAGGAAGAGACCACATAACTTGTTCTATGCCTTTCAGGCTTTTCTTCACTATCTTGTGCTTAATTGTGCTCCAACTTGTGAATATGTCTTTGCTGTCCCTGTATGCTCGGAGGATGCAGTGGGTGGAACCAGACCGGATGTTGCCCTGCTTCTCATTTCCCCGAAATGAAACTTCAGCGTGGCTTTGCAAGTAATGTTTGTTTGTCTTAGTCATTTAAATCATTTAATGGAGAAAATATCCATAGATTCAAAAACAGTCTTACACAAATGTTCACATTTCTTACTTGGCTTCTTCCTTGTTAATCATTGCAGAATTTCTGTTTCATTTCTCAGTACCCAGAAATAAGCCGACTTTTACTGTCAGTAGGGATTTTGGCTAGAGCAGAAAACATTTGTCTAAAATATGGCTTTAAGTGAATAGATATTGTACTCTTTTCTTTACTTCATAATTGAAAAACCCCAGGACATCTCTGAGAAGGAAACAAACTTTCAAACATTGATCCAGTGACAGCAGCCTTTCAACCAAGTTAGAGCTTGGAAAGGTAAAGGCTCTAGCATTTGAAAAAGTTGAAGTTGACCTGTTTTTCTAAGTATAAAGTATAGAAATTGTGATATTTGAGTCACCAGGTAGTCTACTCATTTCCCATTTGTAGTATCTGGTGATGTTAGAAGGCTGCAGCAATGAGCTGTCTCCTGATTAGGTTCCCTGGATTTTCACCTGTCTCTCTTTCTCTATCTTCCCTCCACTCCACCTTCAGGACGCTGGGGGTTAGAAGATTGTGGTGGGTAGGAGATAGAATTCACATTGTGGAATTCCTGGCTCCAGGCTTTCTGAGCAGGGGAGCATGTTCTTCATTGTATGGGTTGTCTTTGAGTTTCTGACTCAGTTGATTCTCTTGTGTATATTTGTGTGGGGGTGAATCTGCTCATCTTCTGTGAGCAGCTCAGGCTGTGGCTTACCCTGGCCTGCTTTATCCACTATCAGTCTTGCATCCATTTTCAAAATCTCCCATCCCCTCACAGTCCCTCTTCTGTTCTCATCGTTATATTTACATCAAAAAGGTTTCTGTGTTTGTTACTATCATTTTAGCAGAGTCTCTGAAGGGAAAGGGAATAAATATGTGAGTTCAGTCTGTCATCTTTCCTTGGAACCCTACTGGCTATTAAACTGGCTAATATCAGGAATTCCCTGGTGGTCCAGTGATGAGGTCTTGGCACGTCCACTGCTGAGGGCAGAGGTTCAATCCCTGGTTGGGGAAGTAAGGGAAGTAAGATCCCGTAGGCCGCACAGTGTGGCCAAAAAAATTAAAATATATATATATACAAACAAACACAGAGGCTAACGACTCTTTCTTTTTCAAAAATCCCTTTATCTGCCACCTCGTATACCTTCACCTATCACTCTGCCTTCATCCTTGGCTTCTCAGAAACTTTGTGAAAGAATTATCTATGCTCATTGTCTTTACTTTCTCACATTCTACTGTCTCCTACCCGCTCCTGGCTGATATCTGCTGTGTCAGTGTACTTAAACAGCTCTGGATACGGCCGTCAGTAGCTTCCATATTGCTCAAGAGGCAGGTTTTCTTTTTTCTTTTTTTTGTTTTAGTGTTCTCCTTATCCTTAGGAGGTGTTAAAGTTCAACTGAGTAAATTTTAAAGATCTCTTTGGCTTTATTTAATGATTCATGTGCAGGTCAGTGTCCAATCTAGTAGACAGAAGAGATCTCTGAAGAGCTATACAGTGAAGTAATTTTATAGACAGTGGGGAAAAGGAACAAGGGAGCTGTACTAGGCAAAAAGGCAGATTGGTTATTTCCTTATAGGAATGGCAAAGATTTATCAGGCAGATTACCTAACCAGTGCTGATCAGGCAATTCCTGATTGACTGACTCAACTTTGGACCTGTTATCTTGTTGTTGTTGTTGTTGTTTTTGCGGTACGCGGGCCTCTCACCGTTGTGGCCTCTCCCGTTGCGGAGCACAGGCTCCAGACGCGCAGGCTCAGCGGCCATGGCTCACGGGCCCAGCCGTTCCGCGGCATGTGGGATCCTCCCGGACCGGGGCACGAACCCATGTCCCCTGCATCGGCAGGCGGACTCTCAACCACTGTGCCACCAGGGAAGCCCTGTTATCTTGTTTTTAACAGAGCGTGTGACAATGTTCCTGTTTCTTGAAACCACCACTGACTTTCACGACACAGCACTTTTCTTGTTTCCCCCTTTGCGAATCTGGCTGCACTTCTCTTCTGCTGGCTTTGCAAGCTCATCGCACTCTGTAGAGACATGCACTACTGTATTTCGTTATGGCCTCATGTAAAACCTTTCTCATCTACTCTGTACTCTCACTCTAAATGACCCCTTGTCTTCACTGGTCAACCATATGCAAATTATTTTCTTATTTGTCTGTCAAGCATTGTGTCAGAGTTCTATCCAAGGGATTTATTACAGGGTTGTGATCTCATGCAATAAAATGACTGTTGCATCTGTGATTAGTGCGGGGCCTGAAGCCACCAGGACAGGCACTTGGGGAGGTAAGATGAACATGACATGGGGGAGGATAATGGTAAACTGGAATCCATGAGGATGAGCTGAAGACTGTTTTGGTCTCTTACAGCCTCCAGTCATCCTATCACCTAACTCTGATACTTCAGGTGATCTGCAAAAGAAGCTGGTGCCCCTTATCACAGTATTAAACTCCTACCTAGCTTACATGTCGGAGAAGATGAAAGAGGGAAGCTGGATGGGAGCTGACGGAGGTGTCGCCTGAACCACTGCCCCACATCTACAAGGTGAGTCAGTGACAACATCTGTGAGCTGCAATAGTGTCCCTAATCAACTTTCTACATGGAATACAAAGAATATAGCTGCTTCACCTCTGCCTTCTAAATCTCACACAGAATATCTCTGTGGTCTACACTAACCTTGAACTACAAAGGGAAGGAAGTTCTAGAAAATGTAGTTTCACTTTAGCTAAGTAGACACAGGACAACTCCACTACAAGTCTTGAGTTACAGGCCCATAAAACTAGGGTGACCACATAGTTTGCTTTTAAAATGGGGCACTTTAGAGAGTGGAACATGATGGGGCAAATGCTACAATCCTCACAACAATCCAGGCCATCTATTTCAGAACATATACTCTAAACCTGCAAATCATCTACTCTAGAGTGGACCTCTCAAAGTATTTCCTCTAAGTGCAGTTTCTGACGCTAGTCAACTTTACTCTTATTTGCTGTAATCCTATCATCATTCTAAGTTGTATTAAAGAGACACATTTCTATGGCAACCAAAATTTTTTCCCTGGCTTTTACAGTCTCCTGCCATGATGGTCTCTCTAATAATGCGCTCTAAATATATTGTTTTCCTATTTTCCATTTACTTCAGCTTTTTTCCCCCATGGAATCTTCTCAGTTTAAGTGAATTTTAAACTTTGGCTTCTTTGTTTGTGTTTTTAAATCGGTATTTGGGCTTTGTGTATGTACTAATGGCCTTGTAGTTTAATTTGAGGGGGCACCATAATTTCAGGAGTTTGTCTAAATTACATCAATTCATTTGGTGATTAAAAACCTATTTGTTTTCAAATTCACATTTGAAAGTTTTTCATTACTTTTGTTTTTTTGCGGTACACGGGCCTCTCACTGTTGTGGCCTCTCCCGTTGCGGAGCACAGCTCCGGACGCGCAGGCTCAGTGGCCATGGCTCACGGGCCCAGCCGCTCCGCGGCATGTGGTATCTTCCCGGACCGGGGCACGAACCCGTGTCCCCTGCGTCGGCAGGCGGACTCTGAACCACTGTGCCACCAGGGAAGCCCTTTCATTACTTTTTGATCTCAGAGAGGCATCCCACCTAAACTATTTTTCAGAACAGAGATAGAGGATTGGAAATTCCCGGGTTTAGTGGATCTTTTCCTTTGCTAAACAAGATTGTCCTCTCTCTTCAAAATGTTCTCCTTGATGAGTCAATATTCCATCATTCTCAGGAAAATGGGAGAAATTTTAAAAAGGAATTAAAAGCCAGATAGGAAAGCAGAGATTCATGGCTGAATGCTAGAAAATTTATCTCAAATGACTGCTTTATGTTTATAGTGATCATTTAAAAAATATGGATACCTAAAAACTTGGAGGAAAAATCCAAGAAGAGGAGGAAACCAGATCAGGAACAGACTAATGTAAGATGAGCCGTGGTCTGAAGTAGAACACAGTTGAATCTGTATTCCATGCATGGAATCAACACACACAGGAAAATAACCAAGAAGTGACCTATTCAACAGTATGATTCAAAGACATGTTTGGTAGAAGAGGAAGTCATGTCTTTGAATGACACTGAGAAGTAGCCACTTTAAACTGTCACAAATATCATTACTAGCTTTCTTGGGAAGTATAACTTATTGAAATGATAAATATTTCTTAATTAAAAATATAACTTGAAGCAATAGTTTTCCTGCAGACTAGATCTTGGAGTAACTGTTTCTTCTAGGGGTGGTCAGATTTACCAAGTACGTGAAGAAAAACTTTCTGTCCTCTTGACTTCAGTGCTTCCACCTGCACAAGTGGAGAAGGAGCCCCAGAGCTCTGTGTTATTTTGGCAAGATCCCTTTACTTCTCAGAAGTTTCCCAAACTCACAACTCTGCCGTCACTCTCTGCCTTGAGCCTAAACAGTTAACCCCAGATTTACGGGTTGAATTGTGTCCCCTAAAAGATACGTTAATAAATCCTCACCCCCCCCAGTTGCTCAGAAGGTGACCTTATTTGGAAATAGGGTGATTCCAGATGTAATTAGTTAAGATGAGGTCATATTGGAGTAGGGTGGCCCTTAATCCAATATAACTGGTATCCTTGTCAGAAGAGGAGAAAGAGACACACAGGCAGAATACCATGGGATGATGGAGGCAGAGATTGAGGTGCTGTAACTGCAAGTCCGGGAATGCCAAAGGTTGCCAGCAAATCACCAAAAAATTTGAAGAGGCAAAGGAAGATTCTTCCCTACCGGTTTCAGATAAAGGATGGCTCTGCTGACACCTTGATTTTGAACTTCTAGCCTCCAGAAACTTGAGACAATGAATTTCTGTTGTTTTAAGCCACCCAGTCTGTGGTACTTTGTTACTGTAGCCCTAGGCAACTAATATACACGGTATATGCTTATGTCCTTCATCTCTATGCTTGATACAAGAAACCCACGGCGTACAGTTCAGCATATACCTCTGTATGTTAAATTCTCATACGATTTAAACAGCCTCCTTTTGACTATATCTCATGCCCCTGTCTAAATCTGAAATCTTTTTCTTGTGTCCTGTGGAACATGAGGTCAGACAGCAAAACGAAACCAGACTTTCCTGTAAAGTCAAAGCTTCCTGTACTAACATCTCAAATACATCTGGCACATTCCCTTCTAAGGAATTTAAAACTTGCTGTTATCTTCCTTCAGAATGCTCTTCTCTCAGATAACTGAATGACTCCCTCTTTCAATTCCTTTAGGTCTTTAATTCAGTATAACTTTCTCAGAAAGGCCTTTCTTATCACTTTATGTGAAGTTGCCACCCTATGCTTGCTATTCCCTTTCTATTTCTCTTCCCTGATGTATTTTTTTGAAGTATAGTTGATTTACAATATTATATTAGTTTCTGGTGTACAATACAGTGATTCAGTATTTTTATAGGTTATACTCAATTTAAACTTATTACAAAATAATGGCCATATTTCCCTCTGCTGTACAATATATCCTTTTTGCTTATTTATTTTATACATAGTAGTTTGTATCTCTTAATCCCTTACCCTTTTCATCCCTGATGTGTTTTTTACCTTAGCACTTTCCACCATAAAATGTAATTTATAATTTGTTTGGAAGGAAAAATTCAATAGGGTGTTGTATAAAATTGATATAAACACCTAATAACAAATGAACTATTAAAAAGTGCTGACCTGAAAGAAATAGACTGCAAGATATTTCTCCAACAAAGATGGGTTTATTCAGGATCAGCAGAGAATTGCAGTTTGGGGTCTGCATCTTTGGCAAGCCACATGCAAGTCCCCACACAGTAAGGGAAGGAGAATACTTTTATAGAAGGAGTAAGGAAGTTGGGAAAGCCATAGTAAACAAAGGATCCATGGCTTTTCATTTTGAGTCCTTGACAGGAACAAAGAGGAATCTTCCTTCTTCCTGTTGGACTCTGCTATTGTCCCAGAGTGTGAGAGTTTTCTCTTTGGTCTCCTGACTCTATTTAATTGAGGTTGCTGTTTATTATTTGTTTTACACTTTTCCCCTTTTTATCAAGATTTTTCTCTGAAAGCATTGCTGATCGAGTCAGGTTTTCCAATTTCAGTGGCTTTTTTGCCCATCTGTGCCAGGAAGCACCTTTCTTCCTGTAAGTGTACTGTGAGTGTAGGGTCTCACATTGGAGGGAAAGTGCACAGATTGGAAACCTATTGGAGTCACATCTGAGTAACGAGGGGTAAGAGGGAGAACTCTCAGGCACTTTTTATCTGAAGCCCATATGTTATCAAGATCATAGACATTGGAGGTCATCTGAAGTTTTATGTCATCATCAAAGGTTTGGTGACAAACTGCCAACAAACCTAATCTGGATATCTTGGGAAAACTGTCTCATCCAATGTCATCTGATTCAGTTCTGTGAAATCTTTACTTTCAGGTCACCAGTTGATGTGCTGTCCAATCAGGATTTGATGCTTTCTTTACATATGTCATGTGAATCCAAGAATCTATCTATTCCTTGGAGTTTGGTGACACAAGGATTGGTTAGCAGTGCCTGAAAGAGACCTCTCCAACTAGGTTGAAGAGACCTCTTCTGGAGGTATCTTTTCCAAAAGATGAAGTCTCCAGGTTGCAAACTTTGATGCTTAAGATCTTTGTCTCTTGAGAGTGCACTATGAAATGATTGATGTACCAAAATATGGTTATTTTTAATAGAAGCAATTAGGCCTTTGCAATATCAGAGTATCTCTGCTTTTATCAGTTTTGGATCAAAAGAATCAGGAGCCAAGTGCATTGGGCATCCTGTGACTCTCTCAAAGGATGAGAGCTTATGAGTTCCAAAAAGGGTAGATCTGAAATATAGAAGGACCAACAGCAATGATATTGGCCAAGGTATTTGGAGGACCTTGTACAAATTTTGAAAATTGAATCTCAATAATGCTGTTAGTTTGTTTGACTAAACCAGAGCATTGAGGGTGATAAGCAAAGTGAATATGTTGTAAAACCAGCATAGTTGTTGAAATATCTGTCCAGTAAAATGGGTTTCTTGGTCATTATTAAGTTTGAGAGGAGTTTCCGAGGTAGGGAATTATCTTTTCCAGAAGGACTTTGGCCAGAGAAAAGGCCTTTCTGCAAGGGGAGGCTTCAGTCTAGTGTGAAGATATACAGATCATGACTAAAACATATTTCTACCCATTAGACAGAGGAAGTTGTATGAAATATATTGACCAGACCTCAAATGATCCATTAGGCAGTTTAAATTGTTTAGTAACAGTTCAAACAGGCTTCCTTGCGTTGCACTTTGGGCAAGTGGAACAAGTGAGGTAGGCACTCTTTGCAACCTTGTTACTCTTTCCCACCAATATTGATTCATGAATGCCATCATTTTGTCAGTGGACCAACAGTGGTGAGGAATGGGCATTTTAGAGTCTCCAGGAGGACTGGTGTTACTGAACCAAACTTGGGTCTGCTTGCCCATGCACAGTAAACTCGATATACTGACACCTGGCTGTGGTGAAGAGAATTGAAGCATTTATTGCAAGGCCAAGCAAGGAGTATGGGCAGCTAATGCTCAAAAGACCAGAACTCCCCAATGGATTTAAGGGAAGGGTTTTTAAAGACAGGGTGAGTGAGAGTGTTGCAGGGTGCCTGATCAGCTTGTGGACTTTCTTCTGATTGGTTGGTGGTGAGGTAATTGGAAGTCAACATCATCAACCTTATGGTACCAACTGTTCTGGGTCTGCGTGCTTGTGGTCAGCATGCAGTTAACTTCTTCTACCTGGTCGTGGTTTCAGTATCTGCAAAACAGCTCAAGATATGGCTCAGATATTATATATAGCCTTTGAGAGGAACAAAAGTCCTTGACTTTGTTGCATGGCTAAACTATTATTGTCTTGTCTTGCTTGACTGTTTCCCTTCGTTTCTGTATTTTCTCAGTTCTCTGATTAAATTTACTCTTTGGAACTTGGGCAAGGCCTAGGAGGCTAAAGTTTTCCTACAAACAAGTGACAGGGGACATGGCAGGGTCCTGCTCAGTTACACTGGGTTTTTACTTAGTCCAAAGTGGAACTTTCTCTTGTTATCAAATCCATGATAAGAAGAAATGGGACTGTGGCTTCACAGTCAGCTTCAGTTGAAACTGTCTAATCTCAAATCAGAACAAAATACCAAATGAGTACTGGCATAGAGAACAAGGCCTTAATGGGAATGTTAAACCTCAACATAAATCCTGAACAATGCCTTGAGAGCTTCAGACGCAAAGAGAGCATGAGCTCAGATGCAGGAGAAAGAAATACCTTCAAACTCCAGGGTCAGTGAGAAAAGCAGTGAGCCTGTGGGGTCAACTGTGGCTATGGCACCTGTTGACTCACCATCTCCACAGCCTTCAGGGGTCTTCTCTGGTTCTTATACGGGCCACCAAAATGTTGGCCTAAAATAAATAAACTGCCAGATATTTCTCCAGCAAAGATGGGCTTATTCAGGATTAGCAGAGAATTGCAATTTGAGATTGGCAACCATGGCAAGCCATGTGCATCTCCCCACACAGCAAGGGAAGGAGAATGCTTTTACAGAGGGAGGAAAGAAGTTGGGAGTGCTATAGTAAACAAAGAGTCCATGGCTTTGTATTTAATTTTTGCCAGTTTGAGTAATATGTGTCTTGGCGTGTTTCTCCTTGGGTTTATCCTGTATGGGACTCTCTGTGCTTCCTGGACTTGATTAACTGTTTCCTTTCCCATATTAGGGAAGTTTTCAACTATAATCTCTTCAAATATTTTCTCAGTCCCTTTCTTTTTCTCTTCTTCTTCTGGAACCCCTATAATTCGAATGTTGGTGCGTTTAATGTTGTCCCAGAGGTCTCTGAGACTGTCCTCAGTTGTTTTCATACTTTTTTCTTTATTCTCTCTGCAGTAGTTATTTCCACTATTTTATCTTCCAGGTCACTTATCCATTTTTCTGCCTCAGTTATTCTGCTATTGATCCCTTCTAGAGTATTTTTAATTTCATTTATTGTGTTGTTCATCGTTGCTTGTTTCATCTTTAGTTCTTCTAGGTCCTTGTTAAATGTTTTTTGCATTTTGTCTATTCTATTTCCAAGATTTTGGATCATCTTTACTATCATTATTCTGAATTCTTTTTCAGGTAGACTGCCTATTTCCTCTTCATTTGTTAGGTCTGGTGGGTTTTTATCTTGCTCCTTCATTTGCTGTGTGTTTTTCTGTCTTCTCATTTTGCTTATCTTACTGTGTTTGGGGTCTCCTTTTTGCAGGCTGCAGGTTTGTAGTTCCCGTTGTTTTTGGTGTCTGTCCCCAGTGGCTAAAGTTGGTTCAGTGGGTTGTGTAGGCTTCCTGGTGGAGGGGACTAGTGCCTGTGTTCTGCTGGATGAGGCTGGATCTTGTCTTTCTGGTGGGCAGGTCCACGTCTGGTGGTGTGTTTTGGGGTGTCTGTGGACTTATTATGATTTTAGGCAGCCTTTCTGCTAATGGGTGGGGTTGTGTTCCTGTCTTGCTAGTTGTTTGGCATAGGGTGTCCAGCACTGTAGCTTGCTGGTCATTGAGTGAAGCTGGGTGTTGGTGTTGAGATGGAGATCTCTGGGAGATATTTACCGTTTGGTATTACGTGGAGCTGGGAGGTCTCTTGTGGACCAGTGTCCTGAAGTTGGCTCTCCCACCTCAGAGGCACAGCACTGACTCCTGGCTGCAGCACCAAGAGCCTTTCATCCACACGGCTCAGAATAAAAGGGAGAAAAAGTAGAAAGAAAGAAAGAGGATAAAATAAAATAAAGTAAGGTAAAATTTTAAAAAGTTATTAAAATAAAAAAATAATTATTAAGAAAAAAAATTTTTTTAAGAAAAAAAAAAAGGACGGATAGAACCCTCGGACAAATGGTGAAAGCAAAGCTATACAGACAAAATCTCACACACAAGCATACACATACACACTCACAAAAAGAGGAAAAGGGGAAAAAAATAATAAATCTTGCTCCCAAAGTCCACCTCCTCAATTTGGGATGATTGTCTATTCATTGTCTATTCAAGTATTCCACAGATGAAGGGTACATCAAGTTGATGGTGGAGATTTAATCCGCTGCTCCTGAGGCTGCTGGGAGAGATTTCCCTTTCTATTCTTTGTTCGCAGAGCTCCCGGGGTTCAGCTTTGGTTTTGGCTCCGCCTGTGCATGTAGGTCACCGGAGGGCCTCTGTTCTTCGCTCAGACAGGACGGGGTTAAAGGAGTCGCTGATTCGGGGGCTCTGGCTCACTCAGGCCGGGGGGAGGGAGGGGTACGGAGTGCGGGGCGAGCCTGCGGCTGCGGAGGCCGGCATGACGTTGCACCAGCCTGAGGCGCGCCGTGCATTCTCCCGGGGAAGTTGTCCCTGGATCCCGGGACCCTGGCAGTGGCTGGCTGCACAGGCTCCCCGGAAGGGAGGTGTGGAGAGTGACCTGTGCTCGCACACAGGCTTCTTGGTGGCGGCAGCAGCAGCCTTAGCGTCTCATGCCCGTCTCTGGGGTCTGCCTCTGGGGTCCGCGCTGTTAGCCCCGGCTCGCGCCCGTCTCTGGAGCTCCTTTAAGCAGCGCTCTTAATCCCCTCTCCTCGCGCACCAGGAAACAAAGAGGGAAGAAAAAGTCTCTTGCCTCTTCGGCAGGTCCAGACTTTTTCCCGGACTCCCTCTCGGCTAGCTGTGGCGCACTAACCCCCTGCAGGCTGTGTTCACTCCGCTGACCCCAGTCCTCTCCCTGGGCTCCGACTGAAGCCCGAGCCTCAGATCCCAGGCCTGCCCGCCCCGGCGGGTGAGCAGACAAGCCTCTCGGGCTGGTGAGTGCTGGTCAGCACCGATCCTCTGTGCGGAAATCTCTCCGCTTTGCCCTCTGCACCCCTGTTGCTGCGCTCTCCTCCATGGCTCCGAAGCTTACCCCCTCTGCCACCCGCAGTCTCTGCCCGAGAAGGGGCTTTTAGCGTGTGGAAACCTTTCCTCCTTCCCAGCTCCCTCCCACTGGTGCAGGTCCCGTCCCTATTCTTTTGTCTCTGTTTTGTCTTTTTTTTTCTTTTGCCCTACCCAGGTACGTGGGGGAGTTTCTTGCCTTTTGGGAGGTCTGAGGTCTTCTGCCAGCGTTCAGTAGGTGTTCTGTAGGAGTTGTTCCACGTGTAGATGTATTTCTGATGTATCTGTGGGGAGGAAGGTGATCTCTGTGTCTACTCTTCTGCCATCTTCCCCCTCTCTCCCATGGCTCCAAATTATATTCATTTATTATATTTCTTTATAGCTACCATGTGCTAGATACTATTCTGGGCCCTGGTAATAAAATGATGAACAAACAAATGTGATCCCTAGTTCCATGGAGCTTATAGTCTAATTAGAGAGACTGAAGATTAAATATACAACTGCAGTCAGCCACTCCACTAGTTCAGTGTGGGCACTGACTTCGGTAAATCAGGAAATGAAGCTCTAAACCCCTGTAGTCCAGGAGGTGATATGTTGCCAATACAAAAATCCACAGTTTCCTATCTCCTTGCCTTGTAATTCACACTAGGTGATCACATGGGGCCCCACTACATCATAGGCTACAGTTGGTGTCCTCCGGCTAGAAGAGATCTCATCCAGAAGTCTCCTGATGCTTTTCCATAATGAAGCCTGTGTTTCCTTGAATGGCTTCCTCCTTCCACTTCCCTTTTCTGTATCTTCTGCCTCAGAACTAAAACCCAGTAACAAACCCAGGAAGAGCCATTTAGAGAGATGCTAGTTCTGTATTTTTTCTTTTTGCTTTAAATATTCAAGTTCAGTCATGCCTTGTGCTCATAGTCATCCCTTTCCACCCCACCAGGATGCATGAGTCATGAACCTGCTCTACGTAAATTACAACAGAGCAGACAACGTGGGATCAACTTCTAGCCTGTATGTTAAGGCCTTGTCTGGAAGAAATCCAATTTCTAGCTTGTAATCCACCTCTCTTCCTCCTAAACTAGTTCTTTGGTGGAAGCTTTGAAACTCTAGTCCCTAATTTAGGCTCTAAGAGCTCCTCTGGACTTTATAGAAGACATAGATCCTAAGTTTAAGAGCATTATCTAAGATTTAACACCTCCCTTCTACCCAACTCTGCTAGCTTTCCCAGGCTTAGCATCACGGCCCTGGTATAGGCGCAGAGTACGGCGTAAGGCTCTCTTTACCTCTTGGTTGCGCAAGCAGTAAATGATAGGGTTGAGCAGTGGTACAATGACAGCGTAGAGTACAGGCACCAGCTTGTCGGTGTCAAAAGCTGAGATTGCCTTTGGGCGGGCATAGATGAAGATACTGACTGCATAGAAGATGACCACAACAGAGGTGAGAGGCACAGGTGGAAAAGGCTTTATGGAGCCCAGAAGCTGAGGGAATGCACATCACAGCACTGGTGATGGCCATATAGGAGGCCCTGGTGACAGAGAGTGGCCTCAGCAGTATGAAAATGGCCAGGACAAAGTCTGTAAGCTCTGCTGTGGACGTGTCAGTGCATGAAAGGTTGAGCAATGGGGAGACATCACAGAAAAAGTGGTTGATGTTGTTGGGGCCACAGTACGAGAGGTGAGAAATGAGAAAAACTTTGACCATGGAGATGCCAAAACCTCCAGCCCAGGAGCCAGCTACCAGCTGCACACACAGCCGGCCACTGACAATGACAGGGTAGTGGAGAGGACGGCAGATGGCCACATAACAATCATAAGCCATAACTGCAAGGAGGACACACTCAGTGCATCCCAGGCCCAGGAAAAAGTAGAGCTGCGTCATGCAGCCCTCAAAGGAGATTAGCTGCCCATGGCCCTGTTTGGAGCCAACAAAGCCAGCTAGCATCTTGGGAATAGTGATGGTAACGTACCAAATCTCCAGGAAGGACATGTTGGCCAGAAAGAAGTACATGGGTTTGTGGAGGCTGGGGTGGTTCCTGATTGCCATAATGATGAGTGTGTTCTCAGTCAGCACCAACACATGGGCCAGCAGAGGAAGGGCAAATAATAGTGCCCGCAGTGGCACAGGAGCTGGGAAGCCCAGCAACACAGACTCACTCACTCTCCCACTCTGGTTCTTCCTCTCCATGGTGTCAGTCATGCCTGCTGCTCTTCAGAAGAGAATAGAGTGTCCTCAGGAGGCAGCAGCAGCAAGAACCCAGACTTCCTCTCGCTGGGTTTGTATTAGTAGAATGCAACGTGTGTAGTGCATATAATTCATCGCTGAGCTGAGGCCGTTGTTCTCTTCTGTAATCTGGGAATGAGCTAAGATAAAAGTGGACAAAAATAAGCTACTTTGTATTGGGATAGGATAGGAGTGTATTCTGGCCCTTGGAGAAGTATGTATTGATAAGCACCAGTTGGTCCCTTAAAAACACAGATCAAAACCAAAATATTAAGAGTCTGGGCTGCCCTGAAGTGAGAGTTTGTCTATGAGCTGGATTATGACTCTGTTTTGAGGAAATAAGTTACACAGTGGATGAATAACAGTAACATATAACACAATTAAGTGTTTACTATGTGTTATTAGTACAGGAACTATTCTGAAAAATTTGTAGATATTAATCCACCTAATCTTCACCCTATGAGTAAGTACTGTTATCAACCCCACTTAACACCTAAGGGAACTGATGCATATAGAGATTAAGTGACTTGTTCCAGCTCACACAGATAGTAAGAGATGGAAGCGGGAAGTCAGAACCTCAGAGCTTCTAAAATATTCAGGCAACATGAAGGAGGGACTGTAAGATACATCCTGTATTTACACCCAGAAAGGAGGGTCTCTGGGGCTCAGCTAGGGATGCAATTTCCTCCTGCAAGGAAGAGGGAAAAAGTAGAACCCAAGAAGGTTATGGCACCTATAGAATGAAAGTCCTACATAACCTTGTACTTAAGAGGAGGATGTGGGACCCATGTGGAAATCATATTAGGAAGTGGATTCTGGATTTCTGAAGAACTGAGAATTCCTTCAGTTCTGAAGGTTGTGCTAACTATCTTGGAATGAGAGTAGAACACCTTCCTTTAGTATCCCTAACAGCTAAACCAAGTGACATTAAAATTTTCAATAGTTTATTTGAGCAACATCGATTTATATCGGGCAGTGCCTAACTGAAAATGGTTAGGAGCACTCCACTGTCAAAAGCTAGGGGCAGAGCTTTCATAGAGCAGAGGCTGAAGCAATGCAAGGACATTATTTGATTGGCTATAGCTTGAGTGGTTGCCTTATTTGGGAAAGCCTAGTTGGATGTTTGTGATTAGTTCTTAAATTTTGTTGTTTTGGATATAAGTGCATTTGTAATTGACTCTGGCGTAAGGTTTGGTTTGCTCATGTAGGCTACTAAAGCGTGAGAACCACCTCAGTTCAGCAGCCTCCTTGTTTAGTTACTTTGACGGTAACAGGATCAATACAAAAGCATACATTTAGTAGAGTACTCTCTTTGTTTACCTTGGTACCAAAAGTATAATTTGCCCCTTCAAAACTTCAAGCCTCTACTGGATCAGATGTGGATCTGACATATCCACGTGCGAGTTGGTATGAAGAAAGGGTTATTGTCACCCTAGTGTCCCTGTATGATCATAGCATTGGATGGGGAGTATAAAGATTAGAAAGAATGGGGGAGAACCAGATGAACAACTGGGGGCTACTTTCCCTCAGGAGAGTCTTTACTTTTTAGTCTTAGGCCTGTTCCTTTGAGATTAACAGGGGCAGAATGTGCTCACACATCAAGCTTCAACTTGCTAATGATTTTTTTCCCAGCTTTATTGAGATATAATTGATATATAACATTGGATAAGTTAAGGTGTGCAATGTGATGATTTGATAGAAGTGTATATTGTGAAGCCTTTACCACATTAATTAACACATCCTTTACCTCACACAATTACCATTTTGTTGTTACGGTAAGAACACTAAAGCTCTACGCTCACAGCAACCTTCAGGTATACAATATAGTATTATTACCTATAGTCATCATGCTCTACATTAGATCCCCAGAACTTACCTTACAGCTCAAAGTTGGTACCCTTTGACCAACATCTGCCATTTTCCCCAGCCTTCAGCCTCTGACAACCACTATTCTACTTTCTGTTTCTACGAGTAGCCAAGACGTGGAAACAACTTAACTGTCCATCAATCAATGAAAGGATAAAGAAAATATATACATATACAATGCATTGTTATTTAGCCATAAAAAACAAGGAAATTCTGCCATTTGTGACAAGATGGTTGGATCTTGAGGGCATTATGTTAAGTAAAATAAGCCAGAGAGAGAAAGGCAAATACTGTGTGTCTCAGTTATATATGGAATCTGAAAACATCAAAACTGCAGATGACTTTATACCTGAGTTCCTCTTCTCTTTATGCTCTGTGAGCAAAACTTGAGCATTACCCAGTACTTGAGACCTTGGCATTCCTCTCAGTACTAGAGTACTTTAATGCAATTACAAAATGCCATATCCCATCACTCCCAACCTTACTTTCCACACCCACCATTTATTTATTTCAAAAGTATTGCTGGATCAAATATGGCCCAGACCACAGACTAAGAGTTGTGGTACAGAAAAAGGTAAATAACACATGTACTAAGTCTTCAAGGAGCTCATAGTCTGGTGGTAGAGACATATCTTTGTCTTCTCATCCCTGAAAGTTTAATCTGCCACACCTATTCTTACACCATATACTAGCTTCATATGGGAACCTCTAAACTACAATTGTTATTCATAACCTTAGCTTTGATCCTTTATCCTCAATACCTGCCTCATATGCCATTAACTGTTTATTTGACCTTGTTGGCCTCAGACCTTTCTGCTTATCTGTTAATCTTCTCTGTCTCTGCCTTCACATTTGATGTTCTACACACTTGAAAAAAAAATTAGCCTCCTAATTGGTCTCACTGCCTGTAGTATCTCCCCTAATGCTCAAATCTGAGCATTTCACTACCCTACTTAAAACCTTCCATAGTACCACATTGTCTACACAACCATGTTCAAGCTATTTAACAAGGCATAAGTACTTCATGACCTGCTACTGCTGTCATCAAAACCTTACCTCTTGTCACGACCTACATTGTATCTTACACCCTGCAGCTCTTGACATACAGCATGTTTATCACCTAACTCCTCCTTAACCTTCAAATCTTGACTCATGTGGCATCTCCTCATAGAACCATTAGTTGTCCTTTCTTTCTTTTCCTTTTCACTGATTTGGTAATGGGTTCCTCCCATTACTGTTCCCATGAGAGCTCGTGAAAGCCCATATATCATTTACTAGCTGTATCACTGCTGCTACTGCTCAGGTAGATATAAAAGAGGTACTATATGCCAAAGTGGCCACATACATCCTTAATGGTATAGCAAAGAGTGGATATAATTCCCTTGATGCCACATGGGTCCCTCAAATACAATATGTCTCGAAAAAATTGTCTAAGCCTGTTCTTCCTCTATCACGATGAATGGTACTAGTTTCTCTGCAGTATATACTGTACTGGAGATCCAGAATTTCCCTATATCTTCTATACCTATCCTCCCCACCCCAACCCCACATCCCACTCACAACTAATCCAGGTTTTATCTAAACTTCCTCTTTAATTATCTCCTAAATTTGTCCCCTTTCTCCTGTCCTATTTCTGCTGCCTTCCCCCTAGTCCTTTATACCAGTCACGTCCTTGTTATTTCTTGACTTTATTTCAATAGGCTATTGCCTGGTCTTTTTCCCCCAACCTCAACTTCTTTCAATCTAATTTCCACTTGTTTCTTGAGTGAAATTTTATGTAGAAATTTGACTCCAAGAGCATTTGATTTGGGGGAGCACATACAAAATCCCTCAATAATGTGTCAAATGTGTATTTCCTTTTAACTCTCCTACAGTAATCCAGTCATTGCCTACTATTTTCCTTTTTCTAAACATGTTGTGGTATTCTCTAACTCTATGATTTGCACATACTCTTCCTTCTGTCAAAACTACACCTAGGAATTATTTATCTTTCACATTTCAATTTCTTGGTTATCACCTTCCAAAACTACCCATATTCCTACCGATATAGATTATTTACTGGTATTTCCATCTCTTCTTTTGACAATAGTTCTTATTTTAGGGTCTGCTTTAGCAACTAAATAGTAAACGTGTTATAATGGTTGCATAGATGCATGGATGGAGGGGAAAATTGAGAAAGGAATGATATGGGCAGACTAGATGAATTGCAAATGATAGGAATCAAATATAAAGAGAGCAAAATGTAAAAAGGAGTTGGGTGGAAATGATCAAGAGTAGAGAACTTAAATCAGTTACCAGAAAATCTGACAGAATTGGAATAATATGTAAGGAAAACAGACATTGAATATAGAAGAATTGGCAGACCCACAGAGACAAGATAAAATGTAAGGAAGTTAGAGTAAGAGCAAAGAAATTGGAACTTTTGTTGATAAAATGGATGATATTTGGGTAAAATAAATGTGCTATATTGACAAGAGATTCAATGAGAGAAGATAAGTATAATACAGAAAGGATATAATTAGGAATGGGAGATCATAAAAGCTGTAGGGAGGCTAGGCAGAGCATGAATGAATACAGAAACAAGCTATGAGTGGAGGAGATAAAGAAAGTCATATTGGTCTAAGTATCAGAATGGACCAGACATGAGAAATGCTGATAAGGGTTTGGGTTTTATTAGGTGTAGAGGGGACTAGGAAGATGGGTGTATTGGACAGAAAGAAAACATGGGAGACTTGACCGTTGAAGAGGAATGAAGCAGATAACAGAATCCACTTACTTTATTCAGATGTCTTTGACTCCGGGTCCTCCCAAGATGACCAGTTGGTGAGGAAAAGACTTAGAGAGTGTATATGAAAGAAAGTCGAAGCATCAAGACAAAGAAAGATGCTGCAGAGACTCCACCTTCTCTTCCTCCCATGATCAGAGAACACTGCCACACCAGGAAAGTTTCTTTTACCTTGTACCTCCCCTCTGTAGTCCCCATTTTGCCCTCCTCCTTCTGATGTTTTAGAGTAATTCTAAATCCAGAGCCCAAGAGACCACTAGAGATACAAGAAAAAAAAAGACTGGGGAAGAAGACAGGAAAAGGTGTGTTTGGGAAGTAGGAAATAGAAGTTTACATGAAGCAGAGGGTGTCTACCCCTACTACCTCGTAGCTTCTTCCCTTGCCTTCTCCTTCCTTCTTTCCATCCTGCCACATTCATGCTCAAAAGAAAGCCTTTGACTTTAGGCCAGGCCAATCTGGGCTTATATTCTGGCTCAATTATGTAATCTTAAGCAAGTTACTTAAGTTTTTTGAGCCTTAGATTCCTAACCTGTAAAATGGAAATAATATACCTCACAAAGTTGTTGAGAGGAATAAATGAAGTGATATGTATACAGTGCTTGGAACATGATAGGGTCTCAACAGTGCTACCCAGTTTCTTCATTTATCTCCTGAATCCATGTGGGTAACATCCCTTTAATTACATGATGTCATAGAAGAAGCACTGAATTGAAAGTTTCTGGGGTTTAGTTCCACGTTTGTAATTGATATTCTGTTTAATCAAGGATTTTGTTATATATCAGTTTATTTTCCATAAAATGATAATAACATATACTACAGATGTTTTGAGGATTAAATAAAACAAAATTTGTGAAAAGGTTTGGCACAATCTCAGTCCCTAGTAAGCAGTGTATGTAGAGGTTAATAACGTGGGCTCCACTGAACGTAAATTGATACAGCCACTATGGAGAACAGTATGGAGGTTCCTTAAAAAACTAAAAATAGAATTACCATATGACCCAGCAATCCCACTACTGGGCATATACCCTGAGAAAACCATAATTCAAAAAGACACATGCACCCCAATGTTCATTGCAACACTATTTACAATAGCCAGGTCGTGGAAGCAACTTAAATGTCCATCGACAGATGAGTGGATAAAGAAGATGTGGTACATATATACAATGGAATATTACTCAACCATAAAGAGGAACGAAATTGGGTCATTTGTAGACACACAGATGGACCGAGACTGTCATACAGAATGAAGTTAAGTCAGAAAGAGAAAAATATCATGTATTAACTCATACATGGAATCTAGAAAAATGGTACAGATGAACTGGTTTGCAAGGCAGAAATAGAGACACAGATGTAGAGAACAAACGTGTGGACACCAAGTGGGGGAAAGTGGGGGGTGGGATGAATTGGGAGATTGGGATTAACATATACACACTAATATTACACTAATATGTATAGAATAGATAACAAATGAGAACCTGCTGTATAGCACAGGGAACTCCACTGTACAGTAGAAACTAACACAACATTGTAAAACAACTATACCCCAATAAAAAAAACATTAAAAAATTGTGTACATATTTAATTGACAGAAGTAAACAATTAAAAAGAAAAAGCTCTATAATAACCCTCAAATATATAATTGAAAGTGAAAAAACACTACTCTGAAAATTAATAGAGACAACATTTACACGAATGCTGAAATTATAATAGCTTCACAAGTGTGTGTGCATGTGTGTGTAGCACAGGCTGGGCTTCCTGTGTTGGGAGACAGCAGTCCCCAGTCATCTCCCATTTCTGCACATCTTCTAAAAGTTTTTGTTCTGAACTATCTATTCCAGGATGTTTAAACAACCCGATTAAAAAATGGGCAGGGCATCCCTGGTGGCGCAGTGGTTGGGAGTCCGCCTGCTGATGCAGGGCGCACGGGTTCGTGCCCCGGTCCGAGAGGATCCCGCATGCCGTGGAGCGGCTAGGCCCGTGGGCCGTGGCCTCTGGGCCTGCGCGTACGGAGCCTGTGCTCCGCAACGGGAAAGGCCGCAACAGTGAGAGGTCCGCGTACCGCAAAAAAAAAAAAATTGGGCAGAAGAACTGAATAGACACTTCTCCAAAGAAAAAAATGTAGATGGCCAACAGGCACATGAAAAGATGCTCAACATCGTTAATCATCAGGGAAATGAAAACCAAAACCACAGTGAGATATCATCTCACACCTTTCAGAATGGCTATCATCAAAAAGAATGCAAATACACATGTTGGCAAAGATGTGGAGAAATGGGAACACTTGTACACTGTTGGTGGGAATGTAAATTGGTGTAGCCACTGAGGAAAGTATGGAGGTGT
This sequence comes from Globicephala melas, assembly GCF_963455315.2. NCBI lineage: Eukaryota > Metazoa > Chordata > Mammalia > Artiodactyla > Delphinidae > Globicephala > Globicephala melas. The sequence goes on along the minus strand of NC_083321.1, from coordinate 47,895,628 downwards.
CTCAAAAAACTGAAAATAGAACTACCATATGACCCAGTATTTCCATTCCTGGGTATATATCCGAAAAAAACCCAAAAATACTAATTTTAAAAGATACATGCACCCCAGTGTTCATAGCAGCATTATTTAAAATTGCCAAGATATTGAAGCAACCTAAGTGTTCATCAACAGATTAATGGATAAAGATAAAGAAGATGTGGTATTTATATACAATAGAATAGTACATATCCAAAGATTGCATAAAATTTTTTTCAAGTTTTTAAAAGGAAAAAAAATTAAAATAATGTGGGCTCCACCATCACGCTGCTTGTGTTCAACTATGAGACTTGAAAAAATTATTTAACGTCTCTGTGCCTCTGTTTTCTTCTCTGTGAAATGGGAATAATTCTAATATCCATCTCACAGAATTGTGAAGATTAAATAAATATATGGATGGAAGTTTCTTAGAACAGCACCTGGAGCACAGTTTTCCTCAAAAAATGTTAACTAGTGTTCAAGAAATATTTGTTGAATCTGAGTCTGTTGAAACTGGAGTGGAATTATCAGTGGGAACACTGGAGATTAAGAGAAGGTTCTTTGAGATTCTGAGTTTAAGAGATTCTCATCAGTAACTGGGAGGAAGCTGTTCCTAAAGTTTGAATAATCGGAACAAAATGAGTGTGACTGGGCAGTTTTCATTGTCTGGATTAGTGTGCTGTCCATAAGCCTCACTGACCCCATGATAAGAACAAAACTCAGTTCTCCAGGAACAGAAAAAAATATTGAGATAGTCAAGAGGAAGTTACCATAAAAAAATGATGTAGCAGTGAAGAGGGGCAGAACATAAAATATCTACAAATGCTCTTAAAAACCTGATTTTGAGTGAAATACTGCGCCATAGACATTGTAGTAAACCCTATTTTGTTTGTTTGTTTTTGTTGTTTTTATTCATTTATTTATTTGCCTGCACTGGCTGTTAGTTGTGGCACATGAGATCTTCGTTGCCTCATGTGAGATCTTTAGTTGCAGCATGCGAGATCTAGTTCCCCGACCAGGGATTGAACCTGGGCCCCCTGCATTGGGAGCGCTGAGTCTTAACTGCTGGACCACAAGGGAAGTCCCATATACCCTATTTTGAACAAAGGAAAATATGTATGTGCATAAATATTATTGCCATACTATGCTGTTAGTTGAAAAACGATCAAACCCAGCAGCTGTTTGAATTAGCATTGATTTGGTTGATGTGGTAGTATTGTTTAAATGAGGAATATTTGCACACCTCATTTAGATTTCGAGGTTGTTGTCAGTTTGCCTTTGGTGATTATTATCAGCCAACCGACCACACCAATAGGCTAAATTTAAAAAACTATAATCATTCAATATATACACTGTTAAATCCATTTGATAAACACTCATGAGGATAAAGGGGATATGTCCTTAAGATAAAAAAAAATACAGGTTTAAATTTCTTTATCCAAAAAAAAATGGGGCACTTGAATTTTTCAGGTTTTAGAAAGGTAATATGCTGCATACACCGTACGTTTCCTATCACCTCCAGAGAGTTCTGAAGCAGTATTCTATAATCAAATGCATCAATATCTCTATAGCAAAATAATGTATGACTATACAATGTAGAATAAATAAAGATTATAAATAATCAGTTCACAACAGATTTTTCATCCAATGTGTTAAGACCCCAAACTTAGGAAAAAATGCTGTTTCCAAAGCTGCTTGGATTTTTGAATCCCAGCTAAGGGCTTATGGAATACATACCTATTTATAACCAAATGCATATGCCAAGGGAAAAAATACTAGATATGTTCTTATTAAAACAGAAGATGGCAAAAATATTCTTTATCCCCATTATCTCATGTTGCTTTGGTACTTTTTGTCAATAAGATACAACCTGAAAAAAGTGAATAATATTTAAAAGGTAGATGCAAAATATTATTTGCATATATGATTATACTCAAGAAAAATAAGAGTACTAAACTAAAAACTACTCAGTAGTTATAAGAAATACTATAGAAAGATTCCATGTACCCTTTGCCCAGTTTCCCACATAGTAACATGTTGTGAAACTATAGTACATTATCACAAACACGGTATTCACATGGTAATAGGCCGGATACAGAATATCTTCATCACAAGAGTCCTCATTTTGCCCTTCTACAGGCAGACCCGTTTCTCTCCTGCCCATATCCTTTCCTTAAGCCCTGTTAACTACTATCTGTTCTCCATTTCTATAATTTGTCATTTCAGAAATGTTCTATAAATGGATTCATACATTATATAATCACTTGAAATGGGCTTTTTTTCTTAGTATGATTCTCTGAAGATTCATTTCAGTTTGTTGTGTGTATCAATAGTTCTTTTTTTTTTTTTTTTTTGTATTGCTGAGTAATGCTACATGCTGGATGTACTTAGTTTGTTTAAACATACGCCAGCTGAAGAACGTCTGGGTTGTTTCCAGTTTATGCTGTTATGAATAAAGCTGCTATAAACATTTATGTAGAAGTTTTCATGTGGCAAAAAAAATCTTGCTCTGATTTTGAGATAAACTGCATTAAACTTGTATATCAATTTAGGGAGAATTGACATCATTACTACTTCAACATTCCAATCCATGAACACAGTATGTTTCTCCTTTTATTTAGATCTTCATTCATTTTCTTCGTCAGCATTGTGTATTTTTCAGCACGCAAGTCTTGTAAATATATTTTTAGATGTACACCAACTAAATATTGTGTTATTAATTTCAGTGTCTTTGTGTTCATTGCAACTGCATAGAATTACACTTGATTTTTATATATGTTTATTTTGTATCCTGTGATCTTTCTGAACCCACTGTTAGTTCTAGACTTTTTTGTTGATTCTGAGTTCTGATTCTCCACTAGGCATCTTCTGACACAAAGTAAGCATTAAAGAGACAGGCGCCTTATTACTGCTCAATGGGTGTGGAAGTCTAGGCTCTCCACTGACACCTGGTGGCAGTGGGGGTGAAATTCCTGGCTCCCACCCAGCCTGGTGAGGGTGGAAGTCTAGGCTCCCCTGGATTTAACCACAGTTTTTCCTATTGTGTTTGGATGAAGTAGAGTGGTTATCATCTAAAACATTTCTGTCTTGCTAGGTTGCCCCCTTTCTGGGTCATCTGGCTATAGAGAGCACATTTTGGTTTGGGATTTTTTGTTCGTACATGTTAGATCTTCAGATTTCTGACTTCTCCAATAACAGGCCTAGGATATATGAAGCCAAAAACAAACCCAGGGAACCCACTACCTTTTCATTCCTTGGTCCACAATGTTCCTACCTACTCGCCTTCTTTTTTCTACCTTTCAGAGTCTTATGTTTGTTTTATATATAATATCCAGGGCTTTTTAGTTGTGCTTGGTGGAATCAGTAAAAATGGGCAATCAACTTTTATAGCGAAAATAATAACAATGTGTTGTGTAATTCATAGAGAATGTATGAGTAAAATGTATGACAAAATGTATGTATGACAAAAGAAAGAGATGTAAATGGAAGTTCACTTTTATAAAATGTTACATTATACATGAACAGTTATGTTTCTTCAGGGTAGATTGCTACATGTTAAGGATGCATATGGTAAACCCTAGAGCAAACACATAAACAAAGAAACAAATAATTTATAGCCATAGGTGAAATAACAAAAGAGAAGAAAAAAATTGGCAGACACACACCCAACTATATCAAAATTTCTAAGTTTAATCTATTTTAACAGAACTTGAATTTTATACTGAAAAATTTTCACAATAATAAGCAATTACTTGAATGTAATTAGGGAATCATTATATAGTGATCTTTATGTCTACAAAATTTACTTTGTGGGTTATTGATGATAAATGAATAGTATTACTTTATGACACCTATCATGACAAAAAATACTTGTAGATTAAAATATTTCCCATATTTAGAATAAATATTTAACAGAAGTAGACTAAATATTCCTATTAAGAGACAGAGATTGTTACTGTAGATTAGAGCAAGAAAGCAAGCAAGAAAGGAAGGAAGAAAGAAAGAAAGGAAGGAAGGGAGGAAGAAAGAAAGAAAGAAAGAAGGAAAGCTAGGAGCAGCTGAGACAAAATCTTGCCATAAACCCCACCCTCAGCACTGTGACCACAGTTGGGAGGGAACTCACAACCCCAAGTTTCTCCCTGAGGAGTGAAGGGTTTTAACTCCACACCAGGCATCCCATTTTAAGACCTGCACCTGAGAGACAAGCCCCCAGAACACGTAGCTTCAAAAGCCAACAGGGCGGGCTTCCCTGGTGACGCAGTGATTGAGAGTCCGCCTGCCGATGCAGGGGGCACGGGTTCGTGCCCCGGTCCGGGAAGATCCCACATGCCGTGGAGCGGCTGGGCCCGTGAGCCATGGCCGCTGAGCCTGCGCGTCCGGAGCCTGTGCTCCGCAACGGGAGAGACCACAACAGTGAGAGGCCCGCATACCACAAAAAAAAAAAAAAAAAAAAGCCAACAGGGCTGTATCCATGAGACCCACAAGGCTATAGCAATCTGAGAAACAGTTCTTCAAAGGTCCATGCAGCCTCACCCACCCCACAGCCCCAAGGCCCAGGAAAAGGGCCCTGAAAAGAGCTCAGAGGCACTGAGGCAGCTGAAAAGTGCTCAGGCTCTCTGTGAAGTAGGCCTATTTGCTTGTCTTAAAACATTAGCCTGAGGGGCAAGTGTGTAATTTAACACACATCTCTCTCCAAAGAGGAGGCCAGCGCGTGCCATCTTTGCACTCTCCCTCTGCCTCACTCCAGCTCACAGGTATCTCTTGAGAAGGAGCTTATGTACTTGTCTGGTACCCTGATTTTTGAGGGTTGTCACCCAGAGGACACCTCTTGGTCACCTGGTTCTGGTGGCCAGCAAGGCTTATGCTCTATGATTTTTGAGGGTTGTCACCCAGAGGACACCTCTTGGTCACCTGGTTCTGGTGGCCAGCAAGGCTTAATGCTCTAAGGTCTGCAGTAAACAGAGAAGGAGTTCTTAACTGGCTACCTCCCAAGGCACAGCAGAAAGGCAATAGACTAATGTGCCCAGTCTTTCTGTAAAAGAAGCCTGTTAGCTTATCTTCATGGACGCAGCCTGACGGGCAGGCTTCCTATTAAACACACATCTAAAGGCCCACTGTAATCCTCTTCAGAGACCTCAGACAGTAGGATCTATCTTTGAGCTCTCCCTCTGCTGCACTCCAGATCACCAGTATCTCGCAGAAAGGAGTGCGCATGTCTAGTGCCCTGGTTTTTGTGACTGATGCCCGGGGGATACCCCTTGATTACCTGGTGGCCCGTGGGGCTTAGGTTCATGGGTCCCATTGGACTGTAACAAACAAAGAAGCAGTTCTTAATCAGCTACACCTCAGGGCACAGCAAAGAGTCAACAGACTAAGGCACCCAGTCTTTCTTTGGAAGAAGCGTATTAGCTTATCTTAAGGCTTTGAACTGAAGGGCAGGCTTCTAATTAAAAACACTTCTAAGGGCCAACGGTGATCCTCTTCAGAGACCTTGGAGGGCAGGCACTATCTTCACACTCTCCATCCACCACACTCCAGGTCACCAGTATCTCCCAGAAAGGAGTCTCTGCCCATGTCTGTTGCCCCAGGTGCTGTGGCTGCCACCTAGGGAAAGCCCCTGGATTGCCTGGCTCTGCTGGCCAGTAGTTCTTATGTTCATGGATCCCTAGGACTATAAAAAATGGAGAAACATTTCTTAACTGGCTACTGCCCCCTGGGGCACAGTACAGAGGCAGCAGACTGAAATGCACCCCTGTCTTTCTGGGAAAGAGGACAATAAGCTTATCTTCATAGCTGTGGCTTAGGGGGTAGGCTTCTAATTAAACACATGTTGAAGGGCTGACTACAGTCCTCTCCAGAGATTGGGGAATCTAGCAGGTGTCATCTTTGCCTTCTCCCTCTGCTCCTCCTGCAGGCCATCAGTGTCTCTGAGAAAACTTGTATACACATCTGGTACACTGACATTTGTGACTGCCACCCAGAGGATACATCCCTTGATAGCCTGGCTCTGGTGGCCAGTGAGACACGTGTTCATGGGTTCAGTGGGATGGTAGTAAACAAAAAGCAGTTCTGAACTGGTTATCACTCCAAAACTCAACGCAGAGGGAGCAGATAGAAATGTTCATCTCCCAGTCTTCTTCTGAAAGATGTATATTTGAATACTTTAAAAGTAGCTGCCTACAGGTCTGACTTCCAATTAACCTGAATCTAGGTGCTAATAGGGATTCTCCCCTTTGGGACACTGATGGCTCTTGGCATACCCTCAACTACTGGGAGCCCACTAACAATAAAGTAGGTTGCTTGGACAATCACAAGGGTTTGAGAGACAGCCAAGAGCTAGAGCAGCATTGAACAATAAGTTTTATCTCCTATATGATGCCACTCCTTCAGACTGAGCGAGGTGGCTGTTTTATCTAATGTATAAAACCCCACACAGAGCCAAGGAAAATGAAGAAAAAGCGGGATATGTTCCAAATGAAGAGCAAGATAAAACCTCAGAAAAAAAGACCTTATGAAATGGAGATAAGTTATTTACCTGATAAAATGTAAAATAATAGTCATAAAGATGCTCACTGGGCTCAGGAGAACAATGGCTGAACAAAGTGAGAATTTAAACAAAGAGAAAAAGAATTTTTAAAGTAGCAAACAGAAGTCACAGAACTGAAGAATACGTTAACTGAAGTGAAAATTATACTAAAGGGTCTCAAAAACAGACTGGATGAAATGTAAGAAAGGATCAGTGAACTCAAAGATAGGTTAGTGGAATTCAGTCAGAGCAGCAAAAAGAAAAGAGAATGAAAAGGAATGGAGATAGCTTAAGGAACTTAAAGGGCACATCAAGCAGAGTAACATTTGGATTATAGGAATCTCCCCAGAGATGAATGTAATAAGAGACAAAGAAGGTCATCACATAATGATAAAGGGCTCAATCCAACAATATTTGTAAATATTTATGCGCCCAGCTAGGAATACCAAAATATATAAAGCAAAAGTTAAAAGACCTTAAGAGAGAAATCAACAGCTATACAATAATAGTAGGGGACTTTAATATCCCAACTTCATCAATGGATAGATCACTCAGATAGAAAATCAATAAGGGAACATTGGCTTTAAATAACATCATAGACTGGATAGACTTAACACACACATAGAGAACATTCCATCGAAAAACAACAAAATACACATTCTTCTCAAGTGCACATGTAACATGCTCAAGGATACTTCATATGTTAGGGCACAAAACAAGTCTTAATAAATATAAGAATATTGAAATTATATCAAGCATCTTTGCTGACCACAGTAGTATGAAACTAGAAACCAGTTACAAGAAGAAAACTGGAAAATTCACAAATATATGGAGATTAAACACCATGCTACTGAACAACCAATGGATCAAAAAAATATATAAAGAAAAAATTTTAAGAAATACCTTGAGACAAATGGAAATGGAAATACACATAAAAAAACTTATAGAATGCAGCAAAAGAATTTCCAAGTGGGAAGTTCATAGCAATAAATGGCTATAATAAGAAACAAGAAAGGTCTCAAATAAACAGCCTAACTTTGAACCTCAAGGAACTAGAAAAAGAAGAACAAATGAAGCCCAAAGTTAGTAGAAGGAGGGAAATAACAAAGATCAGAGTGGAAATAAGTGAAATAGAGGCAAAAAGATAATACAAAAGATCAAAGAAACTAAGAGCTTGTTTCTTGAAAAGAAATACTAAATTGGCAAATCTTTAGCTAGACTCCCCAAGAAAAAAAAAAGAGGACTCAAAATCAGAAATGAAAGGGGAGATGTTACAACTGATACTACAGAAATACAAAGGCTCGTAAGGGATTACTACAAGCACTCATATGCCAACAAATTGGACAAATGGGTGGAAGAAGAAATGGATAAATTTTCAGAAACATACAGTCTACCAAGACTGATTCATGAAGCTATAGAAACTCTGAACAGGCCAATTACCAGCTAGGAGATTGAATCAGTAATCAAAAACCTCCAAAACCAAAAGTCGAGGACTAGATGGCTTCACTGGTGAATTCTACCAAACATTTAAAAAAGAATCAGGGCTTCCCTGGTGGCGCAGTGGTTGAGAGTCCGCCTGCCAATGCGGGGGCATGGGTTCGTGCCCCAGCCCGGGAAGATCCCACATGCCGCGGAGCGGCTGGGCCCGTGAGCCATGGCCGCTGAACCTGAGCGTCCGGAGCCTGTGCTCTGAAAGGGGAGAGGCCACAGCAGTGAAAGGCCCGCGTACCGCAAAAAAAAAAAAAAAAAAAAAGAATCAATACCAATCCTTCACAACCGTTTACAAAATATATGCAGAGGGAATACTTCCCAACTCATGTGAGGTCAGTCTTACCCTGACACTGAAACCAGGAAAAACAATGTTTGTGAATAAGGACAAGAGAGGTAAAAATTGACTGTACAGGTAAGAAGAAGTCAGACCATTCAGAACTTCTTTTTGACCATGTGATAGATTTTAGATATTAATCTAAATGCAGTGGACCACCACTGAAAAATATTAAGCAAGGGACAATTAAAAAAAAAAGATAACTATGTCTACTGGGTAGATAATTTATTGTTAAGTGGCAAGAATGTAAAGAGAGACTGGTATAGGAATGGCAGAAGATCAGGGAAAAGCTGATGATGGTTTAGGATTGAAAAGGTGTCAAGGCCTATACTCATATTTCTTGCATGAGCAATCATGTTGAGAGAGATACCTTTCACTGAAATGGTAAAGTAAGGGGGACAAGCATATATGGCTGTAGAGGCATGGCTGTGAGAGAGGTCAAGAATTTAGTTTCCAGTTTCTCAAAGAGAATACAATATAGTGTGTGTTTAAAGTAATATAATAAATACTGAAAGATTCGGTAAAACTGCAGTAACGGTTACTGAACCCAGCTCAATCCAAGCGTAAGAACTTTCAGGCCAGTGGGGAGCAGACATATAAACATTAGGACAGTAGGTAATAATACATGCATAATGGTTAGAAGTAGTAGCAAAGTAAGAAGTATAAGAAGGAATGGGAGCCAAGGTTTAAGATTGTATGTGAGATAGGCATTCCAAGACAAATAAGTAGTAAGTGCAAAGGGTACAGAAGTAAGTCTTCTTAATGTGTAAAAGTGTAAACTCTGAAGCCAAAATGCCTGGGTTGTAATCCTGACTCTCTTCCTGAGTAGCTGTAAGACACTGGACAAATAACACAGCATATGTTGACTCCGTGTCATCTATAAAATACAGATAATCACAGCACCTATTTCATAGCACTGCTGTGAGGTTTAAATGAATTAATATATGTAAAACACTGTTGGACACTTAAGAAGCACTATGGAAATGTTCATTATGCTGATATAATCATGATAATGACAATGGTGATAGCAGTGGTAATAATGATGAAAATAACACGGGAGAGATGTCTGGAGGAGATGAGGGTGGGGAGATAGGCAGGGGCCAAATATTCAAGAGTCTTCTATGCTAGGACTCTGAAACTTACTGTGAACTCTCTTCATTAAAAAGTTTTAAGCATGAAGTAACAATCAGCTATGTGTTTGGAAAGACTTTCCTGGTAGTATTGTGGAGAATGGGTGGCTAGGGGACAAAGCCTGTGGGACGGAGACCAGTCAAAAGGCTTATACAATTGTCCATGAGCCATAAACTCAGGGCAACACAAAATTACTTCTTAATCTCAGAACTTGAAGTCCTCCATCAAAATGGGTCAGCAGAGGAAGCAGTAAGCAGACCTGACTGGTAAGAGGAAACTCACTGCTTCCCTGGATCCCACCCACTCCTGTAAGCCTGCAGGCCAGTGAGGACTTGAGCTTCAAAGCTGGGCTGCTTGCCAGCAGGAGTTCATTAAGTGTGGCTCTGCAGCCTGAGTTCATTAGCCCTCTCCCCAGATCTGATCCTGTCTGTTCACCTAAGCTCTCCCTCCAGGCCCCAGGAGGAGGCCACCGGGAGCCTCCCTCCACTGTGTTCCCTGAACAGCAGTGTGTCTCATTAACAGCTTTTTAATGAGGTCATGGTCTGTGACTGCTCATTAATAGGCTGGTTAGTCTGCAACCCCAGGGGTGGAAGAGACTGAGGATAGAAGCCAGGGGGAACAGAGCTCAGCCCAGCTAGAGCTGAGGAGAGGGAGAGAGAACCAACTCCCTTTAGGGAGAGATTGAGCCCTGTACTCTTGGGTCTCCAGGGTCCCTTCCAGCTCTCAGTGACTATGACTCTGCAGATTGAGGTCTGCAGGGACCAGGGACAGGGGTGGGAGGAATTTCAACAGAGTCCAGTGACCCCAGGCTTGGACCAGCTCTTGGTCTAGAGAGACTCTTGAGGAAATCAAGTACTCTTCAGGTTTTCTTTGATGCTTGTGTAAAGGGAATTTCGCTCTTGAAACTTTTTATCATCTTGCCTTCCATAATCATGGATTCCTTTGCTACCCGCTACATGCCCAAGGGCAGATTCTTTGTGCTGTTTTCCAAGTCCTTTTAAACTATACTGGTCCTAGGAGTTCAATTGTTGGCCCTCTTCTCTCTTCCTTGTGTACTATCTCTTAGAGATCCCACCATTGCCAGGGTTTCAACAAATCACTACTGTGAGATGAAACTTCGGTATTGGCATATATCTCCCACCAGGATTATTACTAGTGCCTCCTAATTGGTCTCCCAGCCTCCAGTCATACTGAAGACTTTCATATACACCCCATTCTCATTCATCCTTCTCACTGTCTCAAGAGTTCTTTCTAAATACATATGTGATGGCCTGTCATAATCATGCTTTAAATCTTTACAATTCATCCTCATCTTCACAATGAAACTGTGTTCTTAGCATGTCATACAAGCCCATGTATAGTCCAGCTCAAGCTTATCTTTCCAATCTCGTTCTTTCCATACCCCAACCCTGCAGTTGAATGCATAGTCAACAACTGTCACACTGATCTATCTTCTTTCCCCATATACCAAGCATTTCTAGTTTCTCTAAGCATAGTCTTTTTTTTTATCCTCCTCAACAATTTAGAGTCTGAAAAACCTGGATTCAAATCTTGTGTCTGGTACTTAACAGCTATGCAAGTTCATAAAAATAACTCTAGGGCTTCCCTGGTGGCGCAGTGGTTGAGAGTCCGCCTGCCAATGCAGGGGACGTGGGTTCGTGCCCCGGTCCGGGAGGTTCCCACGTGCCCTGGAGCGGCTGGGCCCGTGAGCCATGGCCGCTGAGCCTGCGCATCCGGAGCCTGTGCTCCGCAGCGGGAGAGGCCACAACAGTGAGAGGCCCGCGTACCGCAAAATAAAAATATATATATATATATATAAAAAACTCTAAATGTCTATCCTTATATTTCATAATCTGTACATGGGATATAATATAATTATATAGCACATTCATAACCAAAATTAATACATAATAATATATAATAAAATTAAAATTACATGAGCCAACCACTTCCACTCATGGAGCTGTATGATCTTTCTGTAGTATCTTTCAATTGAAAGGGGGGGATTGGTTATGTAGAATTCTCAAGGATGTTTGCTGTAATTGTAACATGAGAAATCTACTTAAATTCTGTCTCCTCCCAGGAAGCAGGGTGAATTAAGTAACTAACATTTATTGACAGAAAAATATGTTACATATTTTTAAATAAAGTATTAATTATTCCTCATGGGTTTCATCACAATTTTTAAAATAGGTACTTGTTTCAAAAAAGCAAGTAACTTGTTTAATTGTCACAGCAATTTAAGTGTCAGAGCAAGAATATTAATCTAGGTATGAATCCCAAATATCATGTACTTTAAGATTGGGATTGACATATGTACACTAATATGTATAAAATGGATAACTAATAAGAACCTGCTGTATAAAAAAATAAATTCAGAAAATTCAAAAAAATAAAATAAAAATATTGCATATTCCTTCTTCTAAAATACAGAGGTAGAAGCTCAAAAGAAGTTGTATGAAATAAGTAAATAAAATAATGTTTTACACAGAGATTAAAAGAGCTCTTAGGAGAGTGAAAATTAGCAAAGAAAACAAAACACAACAAAAAACAATGTTGAGATCAACTTCAGTGGAAATTATCTGATCTATTGTGTGATGAGCTATTTCTTTGGGAGAACTAAAAGTACTTATAAAATTACTTTTATTTTCTGAATGAAGAAGATACCTGGCACAGAGTAAGTGTTCAATAAATGGTAGAAATTATTATTAACCTGTTGTATCTTTACACAATTTTTTGTCTAAAATTCCTCCCTCTCACCACCTCCTCCCCGTGCTAAGTTAATTTATACTTATCTTTCAAGATTCAGCTCTAATTTTATTCTTTGGAATACAATTCTAAATGTTTTTCTGCTAGAAACACTTCTAATTCCCCTAGACAAAGCTGAGGTCACTTGCCTTTGTCATACATATCTTGGTCTTATATTACTACTAAAGCATTTAAGATAATGTAATTAATTGTATTTTACATGCATATCTATCAGGTGAGTATAAGGACAACCTCTCATTGTGTTCAAATTCCTTTGCCTGGCACTCACTAATACTCAATAAATGTCGAAATGAATGATTAAGTCCCAGATCATTACCTCTAGCAGTGATTTCTCACCCAAACGTGTTTCGTGTTTCCACGTGCCTCCAAGACATTTCTGCTTAGGCAGCAAGGTATCTATCTAGCACAATGCTCTCAAACTAATGTATGAAATAAACTTTTATGAAGGATGCTTCCTTCTCCCTAATAACAGTGACAATAAACACAGCAAAGATATTTTCCACTAATTTTCTCCCCCAAATGATCTTTTGCTTGTAAATGTTTTCCTCAAAAGCCCCCCAAATTTTAACCCCCAAAGCCCACCAGAATTGTTATCCAAAATGTCCACAAAAAGATGTAAACATGACTATCCCTTTACTAGTAAACATACGTTGTTTGTGAGGGTTTATTTCCATACACTGATATAAACAAGCCACCCGAAAGTGATAACTATCTGCTGTACTCCAAAGTTTTAAACAATTTACGTTACCCGTAACGTAACGTATGAGGACACTTTGAGTACCAACAATCAAAGATGAATGATGCACCCATGAGTTCATAGAAAGAGAAAGAGGTGCACTTGAGCACTCAGGCACCCTACTCAGCATAAAAGTCCAAACCATGCAGAACATGGATCAAGGATCGGAGCTTGTTGAAAGCGTGCTGAGCCGGTTAGCGGAGGGTTACCTACAGATGGTAAGTCAACTCCAACCCGTGTGGTATGCCTACATGATGAAATTCTGAACTCATGGTTACTTTGAATAAAACACAAACTCATTCTCCAGTCACTACATCTAGTCAATGTTTTTCTTATTATTTACCCTTCTTTTTCATTTAATTTTTCATTGATTTATTTTTACATTCCATCAGGGAACATGTATATACTGAGTTCTGAGAGTACGATGGTGAACATACGTGCTGCTGTTTAGTTAGCGCTCATCCAACTAAATGGGTCAGAGAAGTAAACAGATGATTATGAAATTAAAACATCATTCAAGGTACTTTACTCTGCTCTAATGCTACAACTTGATAATCGGTATCATAGGAGTATACAACCAGTCTTCAACTCCTGCAGATTCTTACTTGGCAACACTTTTTATTCATCCCTGTTAATTCCCATTGCCACTGCCATTGCCGTTGACTTGTTACTTATTCCTCTTTTTGATTCCCCCTTTTGTTGCCATATTCTTTCACTTGATCAGTGAACATTTACACACTGAATCTTGAAGGTACAACAAAAAATGAACAAGGTGCTGCCCTCTAAGAGCTCCTATGCAAAGTGCTTTACTGTGTAATAATTCTACACTTTGATAAGTGCTATCATGGAACTATTCAACCAGTCTCTAAATCCTGCTAATTCTTCCTTGGCAAAATTCTTCCACATCCTTTGTTTCAATTCTCATTTACATTGCCACTGCCATTGGCCTAGCCAGGCCATTGTTCCTGAATTATTACTATATAAGCTTCCTCACTATTCTCATGACTTGCATTCTTTCTTCCCAATCGTCCTTTACACTCACTGCTAAGTACTGATTTACAGAATCCCTCAATTAAGAGAGGATTAAACAAAGAATTCACAAATAAATATATAATTATACAATGCTACCACTGCTATGAAGTAAACTAATAAAATTCTCTGAAGAAGAATAAATGGGACTCCTAATACAAGGAGGTCAGGGAACTCTTTTCTGAGGAAGTAACAACAGAAAATCAGAAAGTGGTATCAGAAAATTGAGTAGGAGTTAACCAGGTGAAAATTAGGAGGAAAAACATTAGAATCAAATGAATTAACCTATGCAAAGATCCTAATGCAGGAAAGTTTAGTGAATTAGTGGAAAAAAAGGAAGCCAATCTGACGAACATTAAGTGTAATTGCAGAAACGGTGATGATAGCAGTAATCAAAGTGATGTGGTCATCTTACAGTCAACTGGAATGCCCCTTCCTCTCCCTGATGGAAACCTTCAAGTCTCAAGTCAAACAGTACTTTGATGAAACCTGCTTTGTATGACATACACCAAGGCTTGGAATGTTTTCTATATTTAATCGCATTTCCTTTTCACAACAAGTATTGGGACGTGGAGTAATTTTAATATCTTTCTCTAGGTCATAAGGCTAAAAATTAATAGGGGAGGAACCAGAATAAAAGTGTTGTTTTGTTTCAAGTGTCTTTTATTTTTATTAAAAATTTAATAAATGTGCATAAAATTAATTAAGTACAAAATAATATACAATCAAAATATCTCCCTCTCAGGGTTGACCTCTGTTCTTCCCCACTTTCCTTGCCCAAATGCAACAACTATTATCAATTCTTTGTGTATCTTTTGAGAAATTTACCGTTTACATATTTTATATGTAGGTTTATAATATTTATTTCTATTAAATAGATGTAATTTGTGTAATGTGTATACAATCTCCTTCACCCTGCTTTTTTTCAAATAAAAATTTATCTTGGAGTTTATCCCACATTAATATATTCACAGTTACATAGTATTGCCATGGAAAACCTACAATTTTTAATCAGTTGCCTATTGATGGAATTAAGACAATTTTTACAATATTTTACTGTTAGAAATTGTACTATAATAAGAAACAGTATAACCTTTCCTGTGTCTAAAATTGTATGACTCTTAAAACCTGAATCACTAGCTCTATCCTGTACTGCTCTCTAGGCTTCTCAAAAGCCAGTAGCCTCAAATCACTTGATCAACCTTTGGACGAGGGTTTATATCTTCTGCTTGTACAACTTCCTTAACAATGACCAGCCTACTATTAACAAAAAGACAAAAAGATCCTGTAATAAAGGAAGTCTATTTAATTGAGCCCTTTCTTTCAGCAGTTTTCTATTTCTTCCATCCTGGATTTTGTGTATAGCAAC